>NW_007728053.1:9407-10883 GCF_000696425.1 Galeopterus variegatus | reverse complement strand
GCTGCCAGAATAATTAGGGGAAAAGTTAATCAAAGGTATGCAGAGGTAATTAGCAGATCTTCAAATTCCCATTTTAAACTACAAAAGGAGATGGAGAGAAGACATTGGGAAGGCATCTACAGTCAATGCACTATGTAGATTCAGGAAACACGAAAGTCAAAAATGAAATAAAAGCAAATGACTAAAGTCACCTTAAGTCACATGAAGCTAGTTGCTTATATGATAACTAAATAATATGTGGGAAAGAGGAGCTGTCATTCTTGGAGATCTTGTACCAACCCAAAGATTATCAGCAAAGGAAAACTTTTTCAGGGAAACATTACCAAGGAAAACTTGCAAGTTCATTTGGGTTTCAAATATCTTTGCTTGAGCTGGTCTTGAGGAAATGGAATCTTTTATCAAGTGTAACCTGGAAGCAGTGACCTACTCAGCTGGGGCCATTGGAACAGAATCACCTGGGGCAACTGGAATAATAATGCTACCTTCTCCCTAAGACTTTGTAATGGAAATCCTTGGGCTTTTTGTTTTGTTTTGCCAGCTTAGTGTCCATTCCTCTTTCTTCTGTCACCCAAGTTATTCTTTAGGGAAACACGCACCCTTCACCCTCAGTCCCTCTGATTGTCTCCTTCTCCCCCTGACTTCAGGCATAAGAATGTAATTCAAAACTGGTCCAACAAAGCATTCCATCCCTGGCCACTGCAACTGGTTCAGTGATGGTCACATGATCCAGCCAGCCAGTGAGACTTAAACCTGAGACTTTTTCTGGGACTATTTGGACAGGGGCTCTCTTTCTTTCTCTCTCTGTCTATTAGAGTTGCTAAACTAGTAGAACATAATCCTGGAATTACTGGGAACATCTGAGCCCTCACATGGAGAGAATCTGCCTGAGAATGAAGTAATCACAGGGAAAAGCAGAGCTCCAAGAAAGGGAAAGACAAAATCCTAATGATATCATTTGAAAGCCTGTATCCATTGGTCCCTAAGCACAAACNAAAGACAAAATCCTAATGATATCATTTGAAAGCCTGTATCCATTGGTCCCTAAGCACAAACTACTTTCACTTCTGTCAAGCCTTTTTTCAAATGTCACCTCCTTGTTTAATACTTCGACCTGTCCCCCAACCCCACATTCTCAGTGCTGCTTACCACAGTCTCCTCTTTTTCTTGTCCGTAACATTATCACCTTTTAACACACTGGATAATTTTCTTTTTCATATGGTTGTTTGTCATCTATTTCTGCTCTCCACTCCAGCAAGGGCAGGGATCTTGGTCTGTTTTCTTCACTAATGTATTTCAAGGGCCTAACACAGGGCCTGAAAAATAGTAAGTACTTAATAAATACAAATATTGTTAAATGAATAAATAAATGGATAGAAAGATCCTTCAATTACATGAGCAAAAAAATTTCCCTGTTTTGCACAAGTTAATTTGAGTAGAATTTCTGTCATTTTTGACCCAAAGTGTTTTTTTTTTTTT
>NW_007728053.1:5426-7666 GCF_000696425.1 Galeopterus variegatus | reverse complement strand
ATTTGTGCAAGTTCCAAGCCCAGGCCTTGACCCCTTGAAGCCTTTTCTCTTGCTGCTCTTGAGAACTGGGCCAGTGAGGTGGATGATGGGAAACGTATACCCACTTACCCTTGTCACCCCAGTCTACAAACAGCGAACCCCCAAAAGCAAATCCACCAAGTCAACTAGCAGCTGACTCGAGACATACAAGTGAATCCAGCTAAGAACAACTCAAGTTGGCAACCCATGGAAATGTGCACTAAGTAAATGATTTTTGTTTTAACTTACCAAGTTTTGAGGTAGATTGTTATGCAGTAGTCGATAACTGACATACCAGCCAAGTTATCATTTAAGAGCAAGGACAGAATAAAGATGTTTTTAGATATGCAAGTTTTCTATGTAGCTGAATTTCATTTATCTCTTCATCCACTTAAATATTTATTGAGTGCCTATTATGTGCCAAGCACCATTCTAAGCATAAGGGATCAAATCTTTCTCAAAAACAGTTTTTTAAATGATTTTCTGATTTTCAGCCTTATCTTCTACTCCCATTTCCTCAGATAACTGGTAATGTTGTGCAATTCTTGGCTTTCCCTACTTCTGGCATGGGTTTCTGTTTTCTCAGATCTGCTGAGGTCAGTCAGTAATTACCAATGTACATTCAAACTTCCAAAGTTTTGTTGCTGAAGTCTTATTATTTATTCTCTATTATCTTGTTGGTTTGTGCCTGTTCTTTAACCCTTTACTGTCTTTCTAGTGAAGTTTTTAGTCCATACTTACCTAGAATTAACAGGCCAATATTTATAGGAAAAGACCCAGCACAGTGCTGGGCCTAAGATGTGCAAAATTGAAAACAACATAGTCTCTAATTTCAAGGTGTTTATGATCTCTTCCTCTAAGAGGAAAAAGGCAATTTTTAGGGAGGAATTACAATGAAGGACCCTAGAAGTGGACAAGATTGAGCCTCTTACAATTTAAGGCTGAACATTCTGCCTCTCAGCTGTGATCTTCTTAAGGACAAAGCCTATCGCAACTCATTTCTGTAACCCTTATGTCTGACTCATGGTAGAATCTTGACCTAGATTGGATTTGAGTCTCCGATATTACCTTAGTGTTATTTACAATGAACACGAGCCTTTGAGATTTCATCCTTGTTATCCTTTCAAGCAAGACTTTTGAGGGTTAGGACTAGATATTGTATGCAGTCCAAAAGCTAACAGGAAATTGTTAATGTCATACTGTGCATTTATTAATGGAGAATGTATGTCTCAAGTCCAAGACCTCGACATCCAGAGCTTATCTCACTTCTTCTCTTGGATAACTTTGAGGCATCTCAAATTNGGAGCGCCGCCACACTCCCAAGCGGCGCACTCTCCAGTGCGCCACCGGGCCAGCCCGACCCAAAGTGTTTTGACTCATGGACTCTTCTCTTCTTTTTTATCTACTCTGCCTTTTACCTCTTCTTCCCATTTTCTGGGTCTATGTTAGATTCTTTCCTTATTAAGTGTAAGATTTACCAGTAACACTAATGGGCGCTGCTGACACCCATGGCAAAACCCAACCCTAATAAAAAATGCAGGAGTAGAAAAAAATTGGGGCTTCATTATGTCAGGAGAAGCAAAACTAACAGACTTCAACGAGCACCAATCACCAGCCAGATAATTCTCCAATATCTCCCCAGGAGGCCAGGCCCACATCTATTTATTTTTTCCCTGATACTCAATATAAGTGTTGGATGACAATCCGAGGAAATCTTCCAGAAAATATGGGAAAAAGAAAGATATAAAAAATAGGAGCTAAAAGATAAGAAATTTAGGGGGTTGGTACAGGAGCTCCAGCACCAGAATAACAAGAGTTGTAGAAAGAATAAAGAAAACGAAAGGAAGAAAAGCATCCAATAAATATTTCAAGAACATTTTCCAGCCTGAAGAACTTGAGCTTCCATATGAAAAGCATCCATCAAGCGT
This sequence comes from Galeopterus variegatus, assembly GCF_000696425.1. Taxonomy (NCBI): domain Eukaryota; kingdom Metazoa; phylum Chordata; class Mammalia; order Dermoptera; family Cynocephalidae; genus Galeopterus; species Galeopterus variegatus. Next base: position 5,720 of record NW_007728053.1, on the reverse strand, counting down.
CTTGCTCGATGCATCCATTGGTATAGGACCATTGAGAATGGACCTATACCAAGTCACACAGTTATAAAGTTTCAGAACTCTGGATAAAAAGAAAATCCCCAAAGCTTCCATAGTTGGTAAAAACAAAACCAAAAACCCATTACATATAAGCAATCTGTCAAAAATCAGAATCGTATCAGAGTTTTTAACGGCAGTACTAGAAGCTAGGACAAAACAAAAGAAAAGAAAGCAACGTCTTCAAAATTATAAGAGACCATTAATTCCATCCAAGAATTCTATGCCCAACTGTGTTAG
>NW_007728053.1:2348-3825 GCF_000696425.1 Galeopterus variegatus | reverse complement strand
TTCTCTCTGTGCTCTGTATCATGAAGGGTACAACCACCCATCCAGTTGTAGAGCTTAAAACCCATGGAGTCACTCCTGACATCTCCCTCTCTCTTACCTTTTATAGTCAATCTATCACCAGTTGGTTTTACCTTCTAACTGTCTTTCAAATCTGCCTGGTCGTCTTCATATTTAATATCACCTCTGCTTGGACTATAGAAGCAGTATTCTTGTCTCCCCACATCTTCTTTTAATTCCCTCTAACATTGTTCTTCACATTACATCTAGTTGTCCTTTCAAAAGGCAAATCTGATCATGTCTTTTTTTGTCTTCTACCCAGAATTGGGACTCATTGGCCTAGCTTAAACCATGTAAGAGCTTTGCTTCCTTTTCTGGAACAGTTGGTTCCTTCAGGGGCTCACCTCTAAGCTGCAGTCAAACCTCTCTATTATCTGCTCTCCCAAACACCGCTAGAGACAAACCAAGACAGAGGCTCAGAATTAGTTGGATAACTGAGGAAGAGCAGCTAAAGGGAGGCCCAGAGGCAGGAGTTAACTTAGCAGGGGTGGGTTGCACTTGATAGGGAATATGAGGTACATGAAGCCCTTTGCCTGGCCTTTATCACTTGGTGTTCTGGCATTTTTATTTCATCACTATTATAAAAAATCAAAGTGAGTTTGTCTGAATTTTCCTGATGAAATAAGAAAAGAAAGAAAAAGAGAATCAAAGTGACCCAGCCAAAAAAAGCACCTCCAAGTTTTGGAGAATCAATGACAGCTTCCCAGTGCTTTTCAAATAAATATAAATTCCATAAGAGCCATCAAGAGCCTGCATCTCATTCTATCTACTTCTCCAGCCAAACCTCAGCCCTCTGTTCTCACTCTGTGTTTACCACCCACTTCCCTATTTCAATGCCTTCCCCTCGTCACACTCCTGCCACCCCAAGACTTCTGTTCATTCTGTACTTTTTTCCAGAATGCACTTCCTTCCCCTCTCTACCTGGCGAACCCCTCCCCTCCCCCAGCTCTCAGCCCCATCAGCACTTCCTTGGGGAAAATGTCCCTCACCAAATCAAATTCCCTCCTCATAGGCTCTCAGAGCAAACTTTCTTCTTCTTAACAGCACTTACGCTAGTTGGCAAGCTTATAGGTGATTATATGATTAATGTCTTTTTCTCCAAGTGGACTGTCAGCTCACAAGCGCAAAGACTGTGAGTTCTGCTTACCCTCAACTCCTCGGTGCCTACCAAAGTTCCTGGCCCATAGTAAACCCTCAGTGCATAGTTGTTGAATGAATGAATAGCTGAATGAATGAGTAAATATATAAACAAACGAAAGAATTAGAGATCTGGAAACTTCCAATGCATATTTTTTAAGTAGCCCAAAATAACTGTTGTAGAATCACTCCATGGTTTATCGAAAAGTTGTCAGACATGTGCCCCAGGTAACAATTTACATATCATGGTGCTTAGGCCCTCAAATTTATCCTGTGATATTAT
>NW_007728053.1:0-1249 GCF_000696425.1 Galeopterus variegatus | reverse complement strand
CTTATTTGGAAAATTTAATGAGAATCTATTTGCAGACTTAATGGTGCTAAGAGGTTTGTCAGGTTACAGGTTACCCAGCTTCGTGAAAACACAGCTCAGAAGGAACAAACTCCCTGATAAACTTTCAAGTGAGGTAGGAATTTTGAAGTGGCATGTGATTTTCATCATCACAGGATGTCAGACATATGAGGGTACTTCAAAAAGTTTATGGAAAGATTCATAGTATCTCTTAATTCTGTTTGTCCATGAACTTTCTGAAGCACCCTCCTACAGTACTTATTTAGAAATCCCAGAGTAGGACCTTACTGAAAAATTGCTTTGATCATTGTAAGGATGTGATTAAATTTATATTTGATGATAGGAAAAGCTGACATTTACTGAGTGCCAACTCTTGTGCCAGGCAATATTTTAAGTGCTCATTTAATCCCCATAACAATTTTAAGTCAGGTTGGTACTATAATTTCCCCCTGTTTGTAGATGAGGAAACTGAAGCACAGAGAGATTATGTAATTTCCCCAATATTACACACTTAAGGCTTCTGGCTGCAGAGCCCACACCTGCACTGTTTACTAAAGCACCCACTAGCCTGTGTGGCTGTTAAGCAGTTGAAATGTTGCCAGTCAGAATTGAGATGTGTGGCTTTCAAGATGGCGATGGGTCTAGAGTGGGCATGCCAGAAGACAGAGCGAGCCTGAGAAGTGTGCGTTGTGTTGCCAGAGTACTATTTGCATTTCCAAGAGCAACAAAAAATGAATAAATCACTGATCAACTAATCTACAACGAAAAAAGCAACTACAGTCTCAAGGTTTTAGGGCCGATACAAAAGAAGATTCCTGAGAGTGCCCCAACCGCACTGGGAGACCGAATCTCAAGGTTTTAGGGCCGATACAAAAGAAGATTCCTGAGAGCGCCCCAACCGCGCTGGGAGACCGAGCGAGCAGCCCAAGGCAACAAAGGCCAGGAAAGACAGCAGCGGCGACGCAGAAACGGAGAGGAAGGCGCTGGACCGGCCCAGCTCTGGGAGCTCTGGGAGTGACCCCCAGCCCAGCCCCACTTGTGGGGCAAATGCCCGCCCGGCTCCCGCCTACCACACCAGGCTAGGCGCCGGCATCAGCGCTGCCTCCATTTTCTCAAGTGGGGGTGGAGCCAGCCGGCTCAGATTGGGCAGGCCAGCCATCTTCGCTTGGTGTGGCTCCTCACTGAGCCGTGCCACTTGTGTGCCTCAGTGCGGGGCCCCCCGGGGCCTGTG
>NW_007728052.1:317771-339858 GCF_000696425.1 Galeopterus variegatus | reverse complement strand
TCAATAATTTTCAACAGCTCTGTGTGGCTAAATCACACAAATTCATTCCAGCAGATCTTTGCAGTTGGACATCAGCTTTGAGGATTCAATGCCTCTTCTGTTCGTTTCATCTGAGAATTTCCATGCCACACCACTATCGGGGTGATAGTTCATCTTTTTCTCATCTTTTTGGTGCATGACCCTACCAGTCCTGCTTGCCATCTAGCCAGAAGATTGAATGCTGTTCATTAAGAAAGTTTTGATGGTGCCAAACAGAAGCAAAACAAAAACTTTTCGCTTATTCCTTTAAAAAATAAATTCTGTCATGATAATAACTAAATCATGATACTTAGGGATGGTAATTTTCATTGATATGGTCTATAAAATGTATTTATGTATGTACACACACACACACACACACACACACACACACACACACGAGAGTATCTCTGAGTCTCTCTCTCTTCCCCCAAGGGTATTTCAAAAAGTTCATGGAAAGATTTATATTATCTTTCAATTCTATTTTACCACAAATTTTTTGAAGTACCCTCGTAGAGAGAGAGGAGGGGGGGAGAGAGAAAGAGAGAGAGAGAGAGAGACTGACTTGTAGACCTCACTCCCCGCCTTCCTACTCCCTGCTTTGGTCAGGACACAATAGACAGGAATATATTAAAGTGACCAAAACATACCAAATATGAGATGATAAAAACTGGTCAAATGGGTTTTTGTCCTGCACATGTTATTATCTATGTGATTCTGGTTTGAGCTAATTTAGGCCTTTCAACAAGATCCTGCACATTTCCATATTTCAACTTCTGCAAAAGTCACAGAACCTACAGTCATCTCCCCCTACATCTGCTTTTCCCTGATGCATGACTGAGGCATGCCAAGGCACCATGACAGAAAGGTCCCTTAATTTCCGTTTGTAAAGCCAAATCTCCTGTGCTCCCCATAATTACCAATCAATTTTACATAAATAGCAAAATTAAGTCCCATTATTCTCATTTACCAGAAAATTAGAGGAATTAATTAAACATGGAAAAAGTGCCGATGCCTGCCAAGTCAGTACTTCCTGTAGGTAGAAACAAACTCAGGAATTACATGCAGGCAGGAAGAAAACTCAGCATGGCACCCAGACACACAGTGAAGTGATGTCATTGAAAGGACTTTGTGAGCAGTACGAGTCTCTCTCTGATCACCAAGACATTCCTGAGCTCCTCTCCTGAAGCTCCAACAAGGAAAACACGCCCTTCCTTACAGAGATGGGATCTGTCTTCTTTACAACACGAGGTGTGGGATTCCTTCCTGTTGTTATTTCGGGAAGGAGTGCTTAGTGTTTGGCTTGAGTGTGAACAACCTGTAAACCCAGAAGAGAAGGCAAATTTAAGATGTGCTTTCGAACACAAATTTGGCAGAGGAATTTCCATTTGTGTTACAGTTGCTAATGAGCCCAGCAAAACTTCAGAAGTCCCACTACAGAAGTGTCCATCCTTTATGTGAAAGGTCATGTGATGTGCTTAAATTCCTGAAATGAGAAGCAGATGGGGAAGAGGGGGTAAGCCTGGGTGTTTGGACTGTCACAGGTTTTGGTATTGGGCTCGACAAGGCTCAGATCTGTCAGAAAGTTTAGAAATTGTAAGGCTGAGGATGGTGAAATAGTGTCATCCACTGGAAAATAAATATTCAAAAATAAGATTAAAATGTTCCTCAAGGACCGTCTAAGAGTCCCTTGCAATTATTTCCATTACGAAACAGTGAAATATATACTATTCCTTAAATAAATTCGCCAAAATGATACCTCTTCTAACAGTTGGGATACAGTAAGAAGAACTTCATGTCTTCTCTAATGAGATTTTTATTGCTTGTGTAAATTTGTCTTGCACTACATTTTTGTCTCGGGAACACTGAATTATGTTACCTCGAGTTGTTCCTGGTAAGCATGCAAGCATCCACCCAATTTTTGCTGTGAAAATGGCTCCTTCTGGCAAAGTGAAAGCAATTGGAACTCAGTTTAATTAGCTGCCTTCTGTAAATATGCCATTATTCTAGCTCCGTGCTGGAGTTATATTTACAAAGGGAACAGAGAGCAATAATTATTTTGGGCGGTAGTTAGTCAGTATTAGTTAATGCCTGAGCATAACTGAGAGGAAATTAAGATGAGTGTAGATTATGGGTACAAAACAGAGGATAAATGGGCATCTTGCTAGAACATAAATTTTACCTATATTTTCAGGCATGGATTGGGAACTCAACTGCACAGAGAAGCAACAAGTTTCTTACCTGAAACCTATTTAGCAAGGAACGTGTGCAGTCAATATCATCCACTCTTGAATAATCTACATCTTGGGTTTTCTACTGTAGAAGTTCATTACCAGACCAACTTCTTCCAAGGACTCAACATGCTTCTGAGCTACTTATGTTTCCCTTGACTCAGTGGAACCCAGGGAAGGCAAACTCAGGCTACTATTAGCAGGAGCCAACAAAATCAAGGAAGAGAGTCTGCCATTCCCCAAATACTCAGTGCATTCCAAAGCCAAACATAGAATGTGAATGAGGTAGGTGTTTTGCTGGCTTCTATTAGATTAATAAATTGACTAGTTTTTAAAGCTTCATCATTAGGAATGTGAACACAGTCGTTAGTGCAGGTAAATATGACTCAGAAAAGTTCCACAACCTCTCCTGGTAGATATGATGCAGGAGAGGTCATTGTGGGCAGGACAGATGTTCTTAGAGCCCAGATGCTGGTAGATGACACTTATCCCCCTTCCATCAATTCTGAAGTTTGGGGGGAGGACAGCAAAATCATACAGTGGGTTAAGGACACAGCTTGAGAGTGAGACATCTCTGGATAGCTGTTCAGGTCCCACTGCTTGCTAACTGTGAGGTCGTGAGCAAGTTATTTAACCTCCCAGGTTTCTCATCTGAGAGAAGGGGATGGTACTACAAAGTAATGGTTGGAAGGACTGAATGAGATAAATCATGTGATGCTCTTAGTACTGAGCCACACACAAAAAAGGTGCTCACTTTGTTGGGACAACTATAACTTTGTTGGTGTTATGTCTATTCTACCACCAGCTCTGAAGGAGTATTTAAATATTCGACCGTGTAGAGCAGGGTTATTTTGTGTGTATCTGGGGGCAAAGAAGAGTTTGGAATGCAGAAGATACTAGGGGAGGAAGTGGGAAAGTGTTGGGTTTATCTCTCGACTGACACCGAGGGCTGAGAGTGAGATTGCACAGCTAGAGGGGGGACAGACTCCTTTTATCTTTTGTCCGTTTGTTGTTTTATTTGTGAATGTATATTTTTTCCACCTGTGAGGCTTGTCAAAATTCTAGTTCAAAGCAGAATCATGGTTCCTGAGATAAACGGTGATGAGCATGAGCAGGGGGCCTTCTGGTCCAAGTGACAAAATGTGACAAGCTTTGGGAAGAGAAGCTCTTCTCACCACTGCATGGTGCCAGCCACATTCTGGCACCTCTGTGATGACAGAGAGCCTTAGGAACACCCAGGGGCAGCCCAGCTGGAGTTCTCAAAGTGGACCCTAACGGCTGCAAGTTTCCCCCAGCGGTTGGGCACTGATGCAGAGAGCTGGCATGGGGGAGGCAGGCAGGGACAGCAGCTCACAGACCTGTCTGGGGACAGGTGTGAGGCACCATTGAGGGAAGTATCTAGGTGGCCAAGTTCTAACTATGGGGCACAAAAGACGATAGAATTTGATCATTTACATTGCAGCGTGCCTCTATGTGATAATCACAGGATCAGGAGATCTAAGAATGCTGTGCTGGAGTTCGTATACTTTGTAATAAGCTTAGCCTGCATAGAAACATGCAGAACTCTCTAAGTGAGGCCAAAGGACCTCCCAGCTCCACTAAAGTAGCTGTTGTGCTGTCTTCACTCTTCATGCCTCTGTTCTGTCAGAGTTACCCCATCTGCACATCAGTCTCTCACTACAATCTCCCACTGTGGACCTGCTCAGGACACCTGGCTTTCCATACAGCTTCAGGGAGTGGTTTCAGGGAGCACTGGGATGCCTGGTCAGGGGGACCAGAGGCAAATATGCAGCCTGATTTCTGTAGTTTCTCATTTGGGGGCCTGTGTTTGCTTATTTTACATCTCAAAGGCGAATCTTGTCTCCAAATAACTATCCCCTTGGACAATATTTTGAAATGCTTTTAAACTTACAGAAAAAGGCAAAAACCAAATCGAGAGAACTCATATATTCTTCCCCCAGATTCACCAATTTAAAATTTGTTTCTCACCCACACATATTTCTATTTATTTTTAAGACCATCTGAGAGTAGTTGATAAAACTCACACCCCTTAACCCCGAAACACTTTTGCGAATGCTTCTTAGGAATAAAGATGTTCTCAAATGTAACACTGCACAATGACCATATTTAGAAAATTTAATCTTGATATATTATTTTTATCTAATCTAGAGCACATTATATAATTTTGACAATTGTTCTGACGATGTCCTTAGAGCAATATTTTGGGTTTTCCTGTCTTGACTGGTGTTTGAGAGACTTCTGATTTCTTTTCATTTCCTAAAATCCCGACTCAAGTTGTGATTGAAGCCCCTAATCTGCACAGGCAAGAGCGCTCGGCAAGCACCAAGCATCCCGATCCATTTGGAGTAGACAACCACCTCCACAACACTGTGCTGTGCCGTAGCCCTCATGCTGATGGCCTCGTGTCTAGCCGCCCTGGGTCGGCTTTACCTTAGTGTAGAATCTCCTCCACATCCACCTCACTGCAGGACAGCAGGGGCTGCGGCGTAGCCTTACAGTTTCTATGTCAGGACGGAGGTGGGAAAGGTCAGGTTAACAACAGTCACGAGATAACAATATCCGTCATCCCTTGCTAGAGACCTTTTCCTACCCAATCTTCAAACCCTCTACTTTAAAAAGAGACCTCAAACCAGACTTCTGCCTTTGAACTTTTACAGCCCTGTTACAGCGGGGCTGAGAGTCTGGTCCTTTGGGCCACAAATGGCCTGAGGGCTGGGAGGTGTAAGTAGGAGGATACAAAGGTCTGCATGGTGTCGGATATTCAACCCCAGCCACATTCTGAGTGTTGGTCCTGCCTCTCTCTGCAAGGACCACCATGGCATGGTGTTGGCAGTGCCATACTGGCACCTTGGAGATTTTCCAGCTTTGGGGATTCTAACAAACAACAGCCAGGGTGGGCATCAGTCTCATTAGGAGACCTGAGTCCAGACAAAAATGGAGTCCAAGGTGCCTGGTGGAAGAGGTCAGAAGCTCAGCCAAATCAGGAGCTGCTCAGAATACATAGCAGGCCCCAAAAGCTACCATAAGGGCAAGTGACAGTGACTCACAGAGTGAACTTGTGAACCCATAGGAATCCATAGAGTGTGGGGACTGCTGCACTATCCTGGGAAGTGCACAAGAGACAGAGCGATGGAACATTGACACGGGGCCTTATCTTCCTGCTTCATCTCTGGTTCCAGCTGTAGTGACTCGCAGCATGTGCGCTTCCACTTGCTGCCTCTTCCAGCGCTGAGCTGCCTGTTTGGCAAAGACGCAGGAATTTTCTGCCCTTGGGCAGTACTTACAACCATACCTCAAGTGTGGAGTTTCCAAAAATGTGTTCCATAGACTACTAGCTCCATGAAATAGTTTACCAGAGGAGACTACTTGGTCTAAAAAATATGGGAAACAGTCCAAGCTATGACCCCTTCTAAGAATTAGGGCTCCGAAAGGAAAGAGACTAACCCAGCACTCCCAGGGCTTGCTTGGCCAGGAACCATTTTGCTTCTGGTGGTGGCAGAGTGTGTGTCTGCAGCAACCAACAACATTCCACAATACACGGCCTAGGGACGTCCCCTGGGCACCACTGACTGGCAAGAAGCCAGCCTCGTGCCTTTCCTGCCGTGGACCCTCCCTTAGCTCCAGGACACGCTCTGCAACTGCTGATGCTGCTCTCCAGTCCTGGAAGTGGGCACTGATGGCAGGCCCCCACCAGGAGGCCACCCCTGGAACAGGACTCCTCTCTGGGTACAGAACATTCCTACTCCGGCAGAGGGAGGAAGGAAGCAGTCCACCTGAGCTTTAGGAATTGAGACTTTTAGGCATGTGGAACCCCTGGTGCAGGCTGAGTGGGGGGAAGGAGGACCCCCCAGCAACAGGCCCATTTGCAGAGTTAGCAGGATTGCTAAAAAGCCCTCAGGCACTGTCCCTCGAGTTGTTAAGAGACAGCTGTCTTCGAGCAGACAGAAATTTCCTCTAGGTCTGAAAATAAGCCCTTCTGACAAAAAACCCTCCTATATACCAGTGAAGTCCTTCCAAAATCCAAAGGTGGAAAAGAAAGTTTTTCAGCAGGTGGGGAGCTGAAATGTAACCTAACCAATATTTTCTCATCCAAATGGGCTACCCAAGAGTGTGTCTGAAAATAAAGCACACAAGAGATGAAGGAAGTGGAGGGGAGAGAAAGAGACATAGGGGATGGGAGAGAGAAGAGAGTCCTAGATTAAGGCCACAGCATGGTGAACTCCCTGGCCAGGGCTGGCTCCAACAACTAGTGAGGAAGGAAGCCAAGTGCCCTTTGCTTCTGAGACAGCGAAGAGAGAGACATCCAAAAAAGACATAAAGTAACTCTGCTGAGACAAACATCTTGCATGCCCATTTGCTCTGCCACGCAGTCAAATCCCTGCAATAATTTAGAAATATGGGGTTATCTTGGGATATCGAGTGTGTCCCTAACACCAATCTGGACTAACCAACTGGGACTGTATTTTATTTTTGCTTTGGTGGCAGCATGGACAGACACTCAGAGGCAAAACCCACCTCAAAAATTCCCACAGAGGCAAAGAACAGAATGCTGAGAAAATGTCCTTACAAGCAAAAGCTCAGGCTAATAAAGAATCTTCCATAAAACCCAGAAATAAACAGAGGCAACTTTACTCAGGCAATTAAGACGTGACAGTCATTAACTTAGTGACTGATGTAAGATTGCCAGCCCTGGAATTAACTGCTGCTTTCTGGCTGTGTGACTTTAGAAACATTCTTAAACCTCTCTGGGCCTCATTTTCCTTATCAGTGAGGTGTTAAGAAGAATGCCTACCCAGTAATGTTGTAAGATTTTAAAGGTTTTCTTAGACTAGTACACCTGACACATCATAAGGCCTGAGTAAATGATAGCTGCTGCCGTTGTTAATTTAATATGTAATCTGTCCTGTGCTACATTTAACGCTACCAGCTAACGAGTACATGGGAAAATAGTAGAAGAATAAATATTTAAGCAAAAGGGGCAGGTTGCCACACTTTTATTTGAGATAATGAAGTTTGCTGAGTTAACTCTTGTTAGCTCTTGTCCGGTGATGCTGAGTTATTTCTGAGACAGTAAGCGTGAGGCTACTGATATATTCTCAAGATTTGTACTATAAACATTGTGTATTCCTGCATCATGTTGTTGCTCTGTGGATTAAACAATGCATGTAAAATGCTTAGTCCATAACAACATTTAATAAATAGTAGCTAATATTTCTGTTATTCTCATTTTCAGTATCATTACAGCAATAATAATATTGTCACATAATGTAGGGTTGAACAATCCAATTTAAAATCTAACAATCAAATGCAGATGGAGGACTCAGCTGCAGCCTACCTATTATCCAAAAGGGGGTTAAGATTGATTTTGATCTTTTTCTTCTTTTTGGTGAGATAATGAATATGAAAGTGTTTTGTAAGTTCTAATGCATAATTTCATCTTGTGTTTGCAAAAAAAGAAAAGAAAAATTTAAAGGCTCTCCCAACTTCTGGTCTCTAAGGTGTTTTGCCTGCAACATTTTATACTCAAAATGTTACAGGGTGCTTTTTCTCCCTGGTTCTCAGCAGTGACAACCCTGTGCCAATGAGAACCTCTGGCTGGAACGTAGGAGAAACTGCGCCATCTTCTGGCCACAGGGGTGAACTACTTGGGGGAAGCTGCCCAGAGGCATGTAACTACCCTGGACGGTAAAGCTAGCAGCAGGGTGGCTGAGAGTCCTCTACCCAGTGGTTTGAGATCCAAGGGGCATGGAGGACCCAGCTTCACTGGGGTCTCTGGAGCGTCACAGCTTGAATCCCGCTGCCATGCTGCCACACACGTAGCATCGAGCCTTGTCCTGTCTTTCAGGACAACACCTGCCCTTGCAAGTCCAGAAGATGGTAATTCAGCAAGAAGCATGCAGTTCTCACTCTGCTCCTTGGTGTTTTACCCCTTCCTGCCTGGTGGCTCATCACAGCCTGTTGCTTTTTGGCCTCTGCTGGGGGCTCAGGCCACCATGGGCTCCAGGTTTCCTCTGCTGTTTCCCTTCCCCCCAGGAAGAAAGGCCACTGGATGGCCCCCTGCCTGGGTGGGGAGAGGTGCTGCCTGTCCCCAGGGTGCCCTGCATAGCTACCCCCTCCCCCACAAGACAGAGAGTAGCTCAGGCCAAGTTCTCCTTTGAAACAATTTCCACATAATAAAGGCCACACACTCAATAGAAGGCTCTCAGCACCTAGCAAGAGGAGTCTATACGAGACTGTTCTGAGCCAGGTCCGTCAATATGTGAATGACAGAGAAGCCGACCCATACTGAAACACCTACTATATAGCAGTATTATCATGTGTGCTGTCTGGTATCAATACATTTAATCCTCACAACTCTATGCGGGAGATACATTACCATCATTTTACAAGTGAGGAAGCTGAGGCATAGAAAGTTTAAGCAGCTTACACAAGAATTTACTGCTAGTTAATGGCAGAGCTGGAACTTGAACCCAGGCTGCCTGGCTCCAGAATTCGTACTTCTAATCTCTATGCTTGATTCGAACACTTAATTAACATTGAAAGACCAAATAATGCAATAGGATGGAGAGGTCATTGACATGACTGGGCCTCATAGTCACTAGCAGAGGAGCCCCAGAAAACTGGCTCCCCCTGTACTGACAATGAGGACCCAACCTGAAGGATCAAGGATCTATGACAGCTGGAGTAAGAGAAGGGGTTTAAAGGAAACAGGAAGGCAGGAGAACCCAGGGAGGATCAGGGACGAGTCCCCACAGTGATAGGAGAACATGTTGGGGAAGGAGAACAGGAAAAAAGACAAGACGACAGAAAACTTACATAGTTCTTCAGGTTCAGCCATAACAGAGCTGAGCGGAGCTGAGGAAGAGCACTGCTGAGATACAGCACACAGGTCCGACAGCCAGACCAGCTGGCTGGACCTTTACCCAACACGGCAGGGCTGGTGGACCCTCCTACATGCAGACAGCTCAAGGCCACCCGTCCCCACCACTGGATAGTGCTTCATGACGGCTTTCACCCACTCTAGGGTCCACTGGAGGTGAGGCACTGAGGACACTGGGGTGACCAGCACAACATGCTCCCCACCCTCCTGGAGCTTACATTGTAGTGGGGATGGGGGAGACAGAGTGCAAACAGGTAAATTAAACAAAATAGTTACAAACCGGAAGGTATGCTCTAAAGGAAATAAACAGGACATCGCTGGAGAGCAACGGAGACGACAAAGACCTCTCCCCACAGAGAACCACCACCAGGGGTTGTTTGGCCAGGCCCCTCATTTCAAAGGGTGGCCCATTTCCAGAGCTGCAGAGCCACACAAAGTCCCAGAGTGCAGCTGACAGATTGAGAGATGGTCTCATCTTGCGACTCCAATCGAGTGCCATGCCAGGATCTCACCTCCAAACCACAGAACTCCTGTTCTATGCTACATGTCCTTGATACAAAATAAATTCTCCATCATCTTCTGAATAAGTGAATCTGAGTTTCATTGTGTTTTATATTGTAATGCACAAATAATATAATTTGAATATTTTGCAAATTTGGGTACTTGGTTTGCCTTTTTATTTGGGGGGTGCCGGGGGCCTCAAAAACAGGCCTGTCTAGTTGCTAGTGCTGAGGGGAGGCCTCTGGGAGGAGGGTGGCTTTGAAGCTGAGAGCTGCGGGAAGCGACGGTGACAGCCGCACGAGGTGGAGGAGGAGCACTTCCAGCCGTATCACAAAGCCACCGCACATCGGGAGCACAAAAGGCCCCTCTTGAGGACTCATGTTAAAAAGAAAATTTAAATGCTGTCAGGAAATAAAAGATCCTGGTAAGTTCCGGGAGGAAGTCCCAGAGTAAGTCCAAGACAAACTCATTCTAATTTAGCCAAAAGTGGGGAGGATAAAGACCTCCTCTACAGCCGAAAACCACCCCAAAACTTGATGTTTTTGAGATTCACCAGGAGAAGTTTTGAAATGAATCACTGAATCCTAAGAAGCTAGGTCAACTGGCAGATTGTGTATCTCAGATTCATCCTGCTTCTGAGAATAGGCATTAAAACTGTAGCAACCTGGAAAAAAAAGAGTTGAGGTGGAATTTCAAATGACAGCCTTCACAATGTGCCTTGTGGGGACAGAAGGTGGCCAGCCAGGGACTGAGCCCTTTGTCTGCTAGAGGCTGCAGTCTCCAGCTGTTTCCTCCAGAGCTTCCGTAGGGTGCACAGGACAATTGCTCTCTCGCCTAGGTTGGAGTTGAAGACATTTGAAGTTCTGTCTGTGACTACCTGAACTTGGAGAGCAACAAACCCAGAGACTGACTCATGAGAGATGGTCCCATTCAGGCCAGAGGCAAAGCAACAGTCAGCCCATGTGGGGAGGGCGCGTCTGTCTCTAGGGGAAGAGTGTCTGTGTGTTGATGATATAAAATCAGGATAGATTATTCCGTTTACCTCCTCCTCCCACCACAAAGGAGGAGCTGAATCTTCAGCATCCACTGTTCAAATTTCTCACCCCTTTAACAAGTGTTTCCCTGGTTAAAACCCTCATCACACCCCACATCTCTTTTCCTCTAGATGAGTTTCCAAAGGGAAGAGCTCGATCAGTCTCCTTCCATGGGTGCCTAGACCATTGTCTAAAGAATCACCAGTCCTCGCGAAGTAGTAATTAAATGACTGAATTACCAGGTTATCAAACTCTCTATCTACTACCATAGAATTTTCTCTGATAGTTATTAAAGTGTTGGTCTCTCCTCATTCAACAGTCACTGAGAATCAACCATTCATTGAATAATTCATTCATTTCACCACCATATGTCTACGGGGGACCTACACATTACAAGGTTTTCAAGATATAGGAGTGAATAAACCAGACAAGGCCCTAGCTCCTGGGGACTGACCGTGGGTAAGCCCAGGAATCAGGAGAGCCAGAGCACGGACATTTGAGGCTTTGCAGGCCACATGCACTCTCGGTAGCAAACTGTTCTTTGCATTTTGTTTATTTGTTCTAAATGCTTAAAACTGTAAAAACCATTCTCATCTCAAAGGTCTTTCAGAAATAGGCCACAGGCCAAATTTGGCTCATCAACCAGTTTGCCAACCTCTGGATAAGACAAACGTTAAACAAATAAACACCCTGATAATTACACAAGAACAAGTGTGATAGCAGGTGGGAGCAGGCTGTGTGGGGCATGATTTTGAAGGGGTCAGACAGGTCTTTTTGGAAGAGGGATTATCCGAGGTATGACTTGATGAAGGAGGAAGGTAAACCCAGGCAAAGAGCGGGAGGGTGGGGTAGGTGGGACAGGGAGGNCCCCACATCTCTTTTCCTCTAGATGAGTTTCCAAAGGGAAGAGCTCGATCAGTCTCCTTCCGTGGGTGCCTAGACCATTGTCTAAAGAATCACCAGTCCTCGCAAAGTAGTAATTAAATGACTGAATTACCAGGTTATCAAACTCTCTATCTACTACCATAGAATTTTCTCTGATAGTTATTAAAGTGTTGGTCTCTCCTCATTCAACAGTCACTGAGAATCAACCATTCATTGAATAATTCATTCATTTCACCACCATATATCTACGGGGGACCTACACATTACAAGGTTTTCAAGATACAGGAGTGAATAAACCAGACAAGGCCCTAGCTCCTGGGGACTGACCGTGGGTAGGCCCAGGGATCAGGAGAGCCAGAGCACGGACATTTGAGGCTTTGCAGGCCACATGCACTCTCGGTAGCAAACTGTTCTTTGCATTTTGTTTATTTGTTCTAAATGCTTAAAACTGTAAAAACCATTCTCATCTCAAAGGTCTTTCAGAAATAGGCCACAGGCCAAATTTGGCTCATCAACCAGTTTGCCAACCTCTGGATAAGACGAACATTAAACAAATAAACACCCTGATAATTACACAAGAACAAGTGTGATAGCAGGTGGGAGCAGGCTGTGTGGGGCATGATTTTGAAGGGGTCGACAAGTCCTTTCGGAAGAAGAAACATCCGAGGTATGACTTAATGAAGGAGGAAGGTAAACCCAGGCAAAGAGCGGGAGGGTGGGGTAGGTGGGACAGGGAGGGCTGCAGAGCTGAGCGGGATGCTGATCCAGCAGGGCCTCGTCAAGGAGCTTGGGTTTTACCTTAGTTATGAGGAAAGGCTTTTAAGGGCTCTAAGGAGAGGAGGGCCTGGATCTGACTAAAATCGGAAGATGTCGTCTAGTTGCTGTGCAGGTTCTGCTCTGGGGAAGTAAGAGGTACATGGCGGGAGGCCAGTCAACTGTAGCCGTGTGTTATGGGCTGAATTGTGTGCCCCACCCCCAGAATACACTGAAGCCCTAACATCCAGTACCTCAGAGTGTGACCTTATTTGGAAATAAGGTTGTCACAGATACAATTAGTTAAGATGAGGTCATGCTGCAGAAGGGTGAGCCCCTAATCCAATAAGCCTGGTGTCCTTATGAAAAGATGGTCATGTGAGGATGGACACATGGGGAGAACCTCATGTGACAATAAAGGCAGAACTTGGGGTGATGTAGCTGCAAGCCAAGGAATGCCAAGACTGCCAGCAATGGCCTGTAGACAGCAAGAAGCAAGGAAGATTTTCTACAGGTTTCAGAGGGAGCAGGGCCCCTACCAACACTTTGATTTTCAGACTTCCAGCTTCTAGAATGGTGAAAAAACACATTTCTTCTGTTTTAAGCCACCTAATTTGTGGTGCATTGTTACAGCAGCCCCAGGAAATGAATATACCTCATAAGGGATAACAATGGCTAGAACAATACATAACCTACATGGAAAGAAATGCACTGATTTGAAAAACATTTAAAGGTAGAATCAAAAGAACTCTGTGCTGGGTTGGAAATGGGAAAGTGAGGGAAAAACAAACGAGGTTGACGGCGCTCACCCAGCTTCTGCCCTGGGCTGCCTCTGGCAGGGCAGCGGGGGAGAGGGTCGCATTAGAGGGAATGAAGGGAAGCAGAGTATTTCCTTCTAAAACACACCATTTTGTCTTGTTAAAAGAGAAAGTGTCACCTTCCTAATAAACACAATGAAGTAGAAAAGTAAACAAGAAAAAGAAGGAAAAAGTGAAAGACTCAGATCTGGCTGGAAAATTCCTGCAGATTAGAGGTAGAGTGATCATGCTAGGAAAAATCAAAAGCAACAGTGGGTAGGGGTGTATGGGGAGGAGTAGGTGGGGACAGACCAAGATTTCAGTGTGGGGCATAAGGTTGAGGTTCAGGAAGGTATTAGATAATGGGAAATTTGTCTTGTTTCCATGACTTCTAACCAAAAGAAAGCAGAAAGGGATATGGCAAACAGATGTAGAGGTATCTGGGGGAGGCAGAAAGCCATGACTTCAAAGAACAGCTTTCTAAATTAGTCCCTCATGGGCACAAGTGCTGGATTGGTCTGCCCAGGTCTGTCTGGTGCGGGAGGGTCACCCTTCAAAGCAATGTATTAGCTTTGGGCATCTCCTAGAGAGAAATCACACCATGGAAGGTATAAAAAGGTTGAATTTTATTTTAATTGAATTTGTTTTCAATTTATTGTCAGCTGTCTAGGGAAAAACCTTTTACACTCACATCATTTGATTCCTTTTTACTTGTGTCCATTATCTTCATAATGAGCTTTTAATGAATTAATGTGGCCCTGTTTGCTGAAGAGTGATTCACGTTGGTCAAATCAATAAATAGCAAAAGCATAGAAATACACCAAACTAAGACACTGAAGCACATATAAATGGAAAATTTGGACTCCCACTTCTTAAAAATGGGGACTGCATTCTGGTGACATTCCAAAGCCACAGTATCAGGGTTTGTGTACGGAAATTCCTCTACCTCCCAAATTTCAATTCTCAAGTGCCCATCGAGCCATCAGAGCTAAATATGAAGCCAACAGGAAGCTCTGCCCACCGTTGGCAGTTAGTCTCAGACTTCCTGTGTGCATTCCTTCCAGCACTGTTCTGTGGTTGAAATGGCATCTTGCTATAAATGTATTTGCTATGGTTTGAATGTTTGGTCCCTCTGAAATTCATGTTGAAAATCTCCAATGTGGCAATATTAAGAGGTGGGGCCTTTAAGAGGTGATTGGGTCATGAAGGCTCTGCCCTTATGAATGGGTTAATCCATTCATGGATTAGTGGCCTAATGTAATGGGTTATCTCGGGAGTGGGACTGATGGCTGTGTAAGAAGAGAAACCTGAGCTAGTACACTCAGTTCCCTCACCATAGGATGTCCTGCACCACCTCAGGACTCTGCAGAGTCCCCACCAGCAAGAAGGACCTCCCTAGGTGCAGCCAGCCCAATCTTGAACTTCCCAGCCTCCAAAACTGTAAGAAATAAATTTATTTTCTTTATGAATTACCCAGTTTCAAATATTTTATTATAAGTAATAGAAAATGGGCTAAAACAGCATTTATGATAAAAAGGGAAAAATCAAAAGGCAAACATCTACAGATTTTTTTTTAAGTATCAAAGGAAGTGAAGAAGAGTTGGAACTTTTGCCATCTACACTTACAGTCCACGTGCCTAACATCTGCATCTATTGCCTGTTTTGTAGTACCATCTTGGGCTTACAGAAACTCAAACAGCTTTTCATATTGGAACATAGAAACCCCTTTTGAAGACTTAACATGCCTCTTGATTCCAACAAGAAGGAGGATTTGCTCTGGTACACACCCCACAATGGTGGCAGAGAGAGGAACATGCCTTAATATTCAGTTAATTCAGAGTTTCTCTCGTGTCTACCTCTGTCAGGATCTTAGCCTAAACCACCTGAGAAGCTCACAATGATCTAGTATGGGAGTTCCCAAACTGTGTTCCAAGGAACATTGCTTCCCTGAAATTGAATCAGATGCTTTCTTTGCTTAAGGAACTTTGGGAATCCCTGCATACACAATCTCTCTCTATAATAGTCTACAGTACATTAGCATTATAGTCTCTGAGTTCCGCAGCAAAGAACTCTTCTTACTTTTATTTAACTTGGTGTTTTCCATACTTGTTTGACTAAGAAAACTAAAAAAAAAAAAAAAGTTTTAAAAAGTATTTTATATGGATATTCAACGCTGTACCCCACAGATATGTACAATCAAGTACATTTCAATTTTTTTTAAAAAGTGTTTTAATTAAAATACCAGTTCACACTGTGGAATACAGGGGAAGTACTTAATCTAAGAATTATTTTAGGAAAATTTACTGTATCACAACTGACTGCGTTTTCACATTTTGACAAATGTTTTCACATTTCATCACCCTCCTAACCAAACTATGTCACATTGTCTCTTTCTTTCTTTTCTAGGGAATATGAGGTCCTTTAGGGCAAATTCGGGGCCTTATTCATCCATAATGTAGGTATTCAGTAACTGAGTGTGGAAAAAGGAAAGCTATCCAGCACTCACTTCATTGCAAACTGCGAGAACCTAAATCGAACAAGCTCAGGAAAATGGGTATTTATTGAAAGGACGCTGGGGGAAGCTCACAGCTCTGGATATGCTGAGCAGCCCAGTCCCAGGAGGGTGAGGGTTAGGGAAGCTGGGGGTTTTAGGGACTCAAATATCAGCTAGACTCTGGCCTCATCCTTTTCTGGCCACTTCTTATTTCTGTTCCTTTCTGTATGTTGGCTTTTTCCCCCCCAAATGGCCAATCCTCAAAGCTTTACAACTAGAGAAGAAAAGTGACTACTCTCTTTAAAAAAATCCCAGGAAAGAACTCTAACTGGCTTGATTCACAGCCAGGGCCTGCTACGACTGGCCCACCTGGATCTTGTGCCCACTCCTGAGGGTGGCTGCTATGATTAGCAGCTCTTATTAGAACCATATAATTAGGGCTGGCCAGTTAGCTCAGTTGGTTAGAGCTATTCAGGTGCCAATAACACCAGGGTCCAGGGTTCGATTTCTGTACTGGTCAGCCACCAAAAAAAAAAAGTTAAAAAAAAAGAACCACATAGTTGGAGTGGAGAAGAAGTGGTTCCCTCAAGGAACAGATGGTGATATTTCTGTGAAGGGAAAGGGATGCGGAGTTGCCGTACTGTGCACGTTCATGCAGATGGAAAGGAAGGACCTTTTCTTGGGAAAGAACCATAACCATGCCACCCCTTGCTCATGCTCTTTGAAAGCAGCCATGCCACAGATAGATTGTTCTGAACAAAGCATCCTGGCAGCTCAGGTGCTGCCCTCGCGTTCTGTATGTAACCTGCGTCTGCTTCTCCCAGGAGGAAAGCACACGGGGCTAATTGCTTTAGCAGGTCCATTACCTTTTTGGTGATTCTGCACCTAATCTGCTCATTATGTTGCTTATGTCTTTTTGTAAGTGGAGAAAAATTGTGTTATCACAGGAGAAATGAGCTCTCCGGTTTCTTCAGAAATTCTCTTATGCTCAGACAAAGGGGTTTTAAGTTGATCAACCTCCCCTTTGTGCTACTTCATTCTAAATGATGTATTAATTATTTGTTGATTATAAAAGTCAATTAAAGATGTTTTACTGGTTGGATTAATTTAATTAAATCTTTGGTAAGACTTTATATTTATTTAAACCTTCTGGTAAATAATTATGGAACACCACCTAACTAGCATATTGACTTTTAATAAATTGTAAACAAGTCCGTGGAAGAACATGTGTTTAAATAATTCTTGATAAAAAAAATTTGTGATTTTGTGCACACTCCAAACAGAACAATGACTCATATTTTATAACAGATGTAGTTCATTTAATGTATTTTTGAAGGTTCTAGTTCTTTCCAACAGCTTTATTTTCCCCCACATGAAATATAAACATTTAGTATCCCAAAGAGCCTATTTTTAGGATAAGGTCTTTTATTCCAGTGTCTGGGCATTATTTTCCTTGACCTTCAGGATGAAGAACCAACATTCAGCAGCAGATGTTCAAGGGGCATCTAGTGTGTGCCAGATGCTGGTCTGCAAGGCCTAGAGTACCTGGCAGTGGGTATAGACAATTGGGAAACAGTCACATGCCAGACGATGCAAGCACAGCATCATGCAGAGCAGTAAGAGAGTCAGGACAGGGTGCTACTATGAACCAGAAGACTCACACCCTGCTCATACTCAGGTAGTCAGGGAAGACTTCCTAGAGGAGGTGGCTCCAAGCCGAGGTTCAATGAATGAGTAGGAGTTAGTCAAGTCAACACAGGTGGGTGTAGGGGAGAGGAGGACTGGTAGCTGAGTGGTGCAGGTGGGAGGTGGGGCTTCCAGGCAGGAAAACAGCCTGGTAAATTACAACAGAGAGAAACTGGATGAGACCGAAGAAGAGGGTCCTACTAGGAATACAGTGAGATGAATGGGAGCCGTTACTGGAAGGACTTTGAAGGTCATATCAAGTCTGATTTTGCAGTAACCCTCTTAAAAACCTCTCTCTGGCTGCCAATGGAGAAAGGGTCCGTGGGTCAAGGGCAAGACCAGAGGCAAAGCACCCAGCCTGGCTGCTGTGGCAGCAGCGAGCAGTAGGTGTGAGGGCAGAGGCAGCTGAAATGGGAAGGGAGGAAGGAGAAGGCAATGACAAGGATGGCTCCAAGTTCCCTGAGTCATTCCCAGAGCTGGTAACACAGGAAAAAGAGGCACCATGAAGGAAGACTGTGTACCTGGGAAAGGTGAGAGTCTACACTTATGGGTGAGCGTGTGCAGCCCACCCACCACAATGAGTCACTCAGAATGGGCCAGATCATGCTGTGGTGATAGCTGGAGCAATCCCAGTAACCAAGGTGGCTGACACTGCACATCCAGTGCTATGGCTCTGCCCCACTTCATCTTCACTCTGGGATCCAGGCTCACAGGGCAGCCTCTGTCAGGAACACTTGCCTCTCTCAGGTCAGAGGAAAAGATTCTTACATGACATACTTCAAGTCACATAGCAATGGCCAAAACAAGTCACATGGATCACCCGAGTTAAATGGGGCAGAGATGTGTAAATCTCAGTGGGAGGGTCACTGGAAGATATGACGTTATCTAATCTACAACACTCAGGAGAGGTGGCTAGAACCCTGTGTCCAGCACCAACTCAAAGCAAAGCAAACCAAACCCCAGCTTCTCCCATTTCTAGTTGGTGAAGCTGTATACGTGGCTGCACTTTGGGACATTTGCTTAAAAGAGGCAAATGGAAGAGTGAAGATTGCCTCCCACACCTGGCTTCTGGTCCTATATCTGTGTCACATTGTACAAATCTGCTGCCTGTCTGGATCTGAGTTTCCCTATCTGGCAAATACAGGTGTTTGATAGAGAGGCTCTTAAAAGGTTCTTTCCGGTTCTAAGATTCAGTGGCTCTGACCTCATTCTGCTCCTGTGGTCTGAGCATCGGATTCTCAGGCCTTTTACCATTTGTTTCAAAGGCAAGTATCTCTCTAATGGGCATATGGTCACACTGCAGAGGTCAAGATTCAAAAGGGGGGCCCCGCCTCTGTGATCCTTGAGGCATGTGTTCTGCTAGCTCCTAATTTGTCACTGATCTGTGAAGGTCTGCCTTCTCTACCTGTCCTGCCTGCTGCATTGCCTTAGGAACTAATACCTTATGCTTGCTTGGCCTGTGACTTAACTCTTCCCTGTGGGAGGGACCCAGGGTACTTGTAGCTGGAGCTTGTCATCTCAGCAATCATGAGGAGGCCAGAGGCTGGGCACTTGGGTCCTTCCCCTCTAATCCCAAGTTGTCAGGCTCCACTTGATCCACCCTCATCTTGGCTGACTTAAGGGCTTTGGCTGTCATCGTCCCTCACTTCTGTTTTAATTTCTGTCCCCTTACGTTCATTTAGTGAACAGTGATGCATTACAATTTCCAGGTGCCTCTGGCTGCAAATCCTTTTAAGACAATTAGCTGAAAATACGTATTTTTGTATCCAGGGCTGATGCCAACATGAGTACACACCTATTACCAAGCCTGTGTAACTAAGAACAAACATTTCATGCACACACAAAAACTGTCATCTTGATGCAGAAAAATTTGAGATGAAAGATTCAAGGAGGCACTGAATGGAAAGAAAATGGCAGAGGAAACAGGGTTGGCAGAGAGGAAAGAGAGAGAGGCTGGAAAGGCCTCCTCCTAGGAACTACCCTGGCTCAGTTAGCCTTGTTATGTGAAGTCCACCCTGCAGAATGCAATTGGGTTTACTGGTTAATCTGCTTAATTAAGGAAATAACTTTGGGCTGGATTCCCTGGGCCTGTGCTGATGTGTAGAAGTACTTCCAACAGCAGCCACTCACAAAGTGCATTCCAAAGCTCCCTTCTGAGGGAAGATACTGTGTAGTGTTTCACTCCCAAATGATGGCATGTGACTTCAGAACTCAGCCTTGGGACCTTGTGATGGACAGACTCGAAGATGGCACCAGCGACCCATGCCTGCTGATGTTCACGCACTTGTGTAATCTCCTTCCACTGAGTCCTGGCTAGGACCTGCTCCTAATCCACAGAATATGGCACAGGTGATGGGATGCCCTCCTAGAATTATGTTGCATAAGATCATAACTCCCATCTTCTGGTAGACTCTCTCCCTTGATTGCACTGATGAAGCAGGCTGCCATGTTGTGAGCTGCCCTGTGGAGAAGACCAAATGTCACAGAACTGAGGGCCACCTCTGGCTGACAGCCAGCAAGGAGATGAGACCCTCACTCAATCAGTGAGACTAAATTCCACCGAAAAATCTAGTGAGCTTGAGAGCAGATCCTTCCCCAGTTGAGCTTTCTGATGAGACTTCAGCCCTGGCTGACACCTTGATTGCAACCATGTGAAAAATTCTGAAGCTGCAGCTAAGTTATACTCAGAATCTTGACCTATATAAACTGAGAGATAACAAATGTGTGCTGTTTTAAGCTTCTAAGTTTGTGGTAATTTGTTATTCAGCAACAGAAAATACAGATCTCATAATGGACTTTGAAAAGCCAGAAGGGGTGCTGGTAAAGACTTTTCACATGATTCATGCTCATATGAGCTAGATGGGAGGAGGACACTTGTGAATTTTCAAGCAAGAACTTCCCTGTATCCATCTATATCCTGATTGCTGCTCCATGCAAATGGATACCCTATATATTTGCTGCACCATGATAGGTAGACCACGACAAGATTACCTGCTAAAAATATTGACAGGACCTGGCATAAGCTAACTTCCTTTTATAAAAACATTTCAGACCTTGTTAGTTGCTAATATTCTCAGTTAGTTTGAGTCCTAAATCCTAACCCCTAGGTTAAAGCATGGCATTTCACCCCTTCAATGCATGCAGGAAGTATCTGGGAAATAAGGTATTTTTCTATTTTTCCGTCCCTTCAGCACATACCATAGATTGGGGTAAATTTTGAATTCTACTGAGAAATAGAGGTTCCCCAAGGTCCAGAAACTACAGATCGAAAGAATGTCTTAAATATAGGGTCCTCAGTATCGCCATGCAAAGGAATGAAGGCCACATCTATGTTTGTGACACACAATAGCCAGAAAATCAAATGCAGTCATACACAGGATTAACAGTGGTCTGAGTCAAGGAGCTCACATCTGAATGACTGGGCTCAGGGCCCCTTTCAGAGATGCCATGAGAGCCATGTAGGAGAACTTAAGAAGGGTGAGGGTGAGAAGGCTTCGAAAGGTGATGGCTGACAAGTACCTGAATGACTTCTCTGCCGAAGCCATTGGGAGGACGTGTTCTGTGTGGTCCCAAGGGAAGAACAAGGAGGGAAGGGTTGGCATCACAAGGAGGCAAACCAAAGCATGGTGTATCGAAGAACCCGGATAAATGTGGTTTTCAAACCTATCTTTATTAATCTACTCCTCTTAAAACAAATAGTTTATTATGTCTCTTCCCCAACCTTAAACAAAATTTTAATAGAATGAAGATATATACTTCCTCAATTATAAGATGAAGGAAAGGAACTTACAAAGCAATGTCTATTATATAAATTCTTAGGAATGACTTCACTAGAAGACATGGTCAAACACAGTGCATCAGTGGTGGACAGAGCTAAAAGTGCACTGACACAGACATGTGGTGCCGGCAGCTCCAAGAACACAATGACTGTCATCTTCGGTGACAGCATTTTCTGTGTTGAGCTAGATCCACCAAATACTCTTAGTAAAGTTCCAAACTAACAAATAATAAAGCGCAATTTTCTTGCATTTACCTAGCAATTGCATTTCTGGAAAATACAGTGTATGTGAAAACTTTGAAAAAAATATTTTAGTCTCTAATGTAAGTTGGAGCTAAGTTCAAGGCTTGGGTAGGTATAAATGGTATTTGCACTTGCACAAAAGTCTGAGCAACACCTGGAAGACTTTTTGTAGCGACCAAACTTTTTAGTGTGTGGGACTGTCTAGGGTATCCAGGACATTTAGCAACCTTGAACCCCACCTACTAAATGCATGTCACCAATGACTGCAACAACCAACAATAGCCCCACAGATTTCCACAGGTTGCCCTCCAGGGGACAACACCACCCCCTGCTGAGGAATCCTAAAAGACTGCACTGTCAGGGGAGAGGATGAAGTCCTTCTCCCTGGAGGTGTCCAAGGAGTGGTAATTGGAATGACACAGGCAGGATGCAGGTTCACGTTTCCAGAGTTCCAGTTCCCAGGACTACAGACCCTGGACTCAGACAGACCTACATATAATCCTGCTCCTTGTTTTTTACTCACTGCGGGGAAATGTGCAAAGGTTACTTTGCATCTCTGAGCTTTCAATTCTTCAACTTCTTCTGTAGTAGGAGTGCTTCGATACTAAGTCACAGAGTCACATCACTCTTGCCTTACAGAACCCAGCACAGTGCCTTGAAGGAAAGACGTGCTTCAGCCCCTTTACTCCTGCGTTTCCAGGTCCTGAGCCAGGAGTCCTGTGCTCTTTTCAAATAGGCCCAGCACTTGCCTGAATGGAGAAGACAA
>NW_007728052.1:316389-317059 GCF_000696425.1 Galeopterus variegatus | reverse complement strand
GAGCCAGGAGTCCTGTGCTCTTTTCAAATAGGCCCAGCACTTGCCTGAATGGAGAAGACAAACCAAACCCACTGTGAAATCTGACTTCTCTGTCATTCCGAGGTTCAAGTATCCCCAAGTACAGTGTTTGGCCCTTCTATGATCTTAACAGAGCTGATGTCTCCTTTCTCCAAGTCTCTGGAGACACAGAGTAACATTTAGAACACAAGCAATAAAATCCGACTCAGATTGAAATCCCAGCTCAGCCAATCTAATCTCTCCTACTTGAGCAATCTTTAAACTTCTCTCAGCTTTAGTTTCCTCTTCTGTAAAATGGAGATAATAGCATTTATCTCATAGGGTTGTTCTGGGAATAAAGAAAGATAATCCAAGAAAATGCTTTGTATACTGTCTCAATATCTGGCTCACAGCCTCAAACAATGGCTGATGCTGCTGTTACATTACTATTTCTCTACTGCCACTGCTATTAACTAATCTTACTGCTATTACTCTCACTAGTGGAGACAGTACAGAGAATAGTGATTCAAAGTGTCAGCTCGAGGGTCAGTTCCTGGTTTTGCTGCTTATTAGCTGTGTCCTTATTAGCTGTGGGGCAATTGTGACTGCCTGGTGTGAATTCCCCTCCCCTTAACTCTGCTCCCCCAATCTGGCATCTCTGGACATTCCAGTA
>NW_007728052.1:297818-316135 GCF_000696425.1 Galeopterus variegatus | reverse complement strand
GTGTGAATTCCCCTCCCCTTAACTCTGCTCCCCCAATCTGGCATCTCTGGACATTCCAGTAGCTGGGAAATGTTGCTTTGAAAGGTACCAAGTAACTGCTTCCACTACCTGTTAAAATAATTAAGGCTTTATTACCAAAATAATTGAGGGCAAATGATAAAATCTCTGTAAATATTTAGATACTAATCATAAAAATGTAAAGCAGCTCTGACCTATGTCGGCACCTTGAATATGAAAAGAGAGAGACTTCCTCTGCTTGAAAGTATACTGAACCTCAGAGTGCTCAGGAAACTGTCATTAGATGGAAGCCTTGATTTTTGTCCTTGCCTGGACCCATGGATCTTGCACAAATCCAAGAAGATACTATGTTTTAATCTGAATTATTTTCTTAGCCATATCCTTTATTTTACTGCTAAAGCAGCATTCAAGAGATTCCAGGAAATAAACACTAATCTTTCTGTTGGGAGTAAATTCATTAATGATTAAGTTAGGTAGACATTTCTATTTTTTTCTTAACCTTTAGTGCAAATTAACGTGGATTAACATGATTTTCCACTTGCAATGTATAGTCTCTCCCCAGGAGCTGGCTTCCTAGGGAAAATAGCTGATATTTTTCAGCAGCTATTGAAAGCAAGAACCAGGCTGGTGTAAAATGTGCGTGCTTCTGCATTCCTGTTTCCCTTTGCACAATGCACAGCATCAATTGGTTGAAATAATAGCTATTCAATTGGTCATTCCCTTATGACTGCAAGCCATTTGGAGCTCAGTCACGCTTACGAAAGCCAATATCGACTATGTGTAGAAATATCTAGAATGAGATGCTTTGCCACTGACATCTTTCATTCATAATTACTGCAAAGTCTGCTTGCCTAGGCCTAGTCAATAGCCAGTCAATATTCCCATTATAAGCTGGAGCAGGGTGAATGGCCAGGGCAGAAACACAAAGCAGACGTAAACTCAATGGGGCCCACAGAGTCAGACATCAGAGTTGGCCAGACAGCGTCTCATGAACCACTGAACTTAGAGGGACAGGCAGACATGGTTTGATGCTTTTCTACAACTTGTGTTCCATGAGGTTAGAAATTAAGTCTCTTCACAATGACACCAGGTATGTGAACACCCTCTGAAGGTGTTTTGTACAGGAGTGAATCATTCTTCTCGGAAGAGATAAAGCCCCAACCTTACTGCAGTTATTTCTGTGCTGTGGTGGTACTGTACGTCTTGGCATAGGAGAACTCATTTTAAACGGCAGAGGTAACATGATGACATCCAGGTGATAAACACTCCAAATTAAAACACATGAGCAAGCACTTCGCATCCCAAAGAAGATACCCCAGGTTTCAGAGAGGAGAGGATGATGGAAGATGACCAGGAAATGGCTTAGGAATGTTTGAGAACAGTTTAGCTTTCGATGGATTGCTCAAATAGCATTTGCTTGCATTGTGATTCAACTGGGTGGTTTCCACTTGGTCAGCATAAAGCCATTCTGAGTCTCAGTTTTGAATTTTCCTATAAACCCTATAAGTCAGCTGGTGTTAAATGTCGTGTGTACTTGTTAAGCGTTATGTGTACTTGGCATGTACTATCAAGGGCAGTTTTCTTTTAAATCGCCATTTTGTGCAGACTCACCCACTGCGAATAACTAAATAAGGACATCAGTTTTGGGTTTTACGAGTGCTCCTCACCCCCAGAGTTTCACAGAAAATTTTTTACATGCTACTATTCTTGGTCATAATGAATGTCCCTACCTGGATCTAATTTAGGTAATTTTCCTATCGCTCTAGTGTGATAGCACAGAAATGAGTATTAATTTACTGCTAATTAGTGTGCTAACCCTTAATTAGCAACAAGCTTGGTCTGAAATAGCTGATACTGAAGGCTCAGCAAACTTTTATTCAAAATGGTGATAGCACAGAAATGAGTATTAATTTACTGCTAATTAGTGTGCTAACCCTTAATTAGCAATAAGCTTGGTCTGAAATAGCTGATACTGAAGGCTCAGCAAACTTTTATTCAAAATGAAACTATCATTGCGTATGTGTGTACACATGTACCCACAGACACACACATTTACCTTTTCATTGGGTATGTCTGGGAATCTACCATGTGGCTATTGGCTTCAAATGTATTAGTAGTAAACTTAAATGGTACCATAATAGTGCAGCTTATCTACGAAACAAACAGACTTGGATATGAATAGCTGACTGAAGGGATTCTCAGAAAAGGCCCATAGAGCCTCTCAGGTTCAGGGAACCTTGAGGAAACTCCAAGTGAAATTGTATTTCTGGAATAATGTAGTCAATGGAGTGTCCGAAAAAAATATATATTCTCTCATTTAATCCTCACAATGGCCTCTAAAGATGGTCTCTATACATCCCTTTTACTGATGAGGAATCCAGGGTTCAGAGAAGTTCTTTTATTTATCCATTCATTCTTTCAACCAACCAATATTGAGTGCCAACTATTGGAAAGCTCGCTCCTAGGGAATGGGGGTACGGTGGTGACAAAACAGACAAAGTTCTGCTTTGGAGTTTATATTCTAGAGAGATTAAATAACTTGCTTAAAGTCATCTATTCAAATAGAAGCAGGGACAGGATTCCAAGTCATGACTGCTTGATGTCTGAGCCCTATTCTTAACCAATACACCATGCTGCCCTCCATGAAAAGAGAATATTTAGGGGCAACTAAATATTTTTGCCTAGTATCCAATGTTGCTTTCTCCTAAAGAGATACTAGGTGTTGCCATGCTATCATACAGCTCTTCTATTAAATATCTCTATCTCTATCCCTCTATCTCCCCCTCCCCCTCCCTCCCTCTTATTTCTAAGGCCTCAGATACCTGGAAGGACAGGCAGCAAGTAGTTCTTAATGCCGAACTATCGTAGACATTGCTGGTTGTCTATTTAATATCTACTCTCCCTCTCCTTACTACCAGAACCACAACTTTGCTTGGGGCAGAACTATCTAAGAAAGACAATTTCCCAGACTCCCTTGTAGAGGGGATGCTCATGTGACTGAATTCTAGCCAATGAGGTATAAGAAGTCATCTACTAGGTGGAGTTTCTAGAGAAGTTTTGTTTTCCTGATGAAAGGGGACAGACTCTGCTGGCCCAGGTTTTCTGCCCTTTGCTATTCTTTCTCCTGGAGCCTGGGAACGGTTCCTGAAGGGGCAAAAGAATCTTACAACCAAGAAGATGAGAGGCATTTGCTCAGTTTGTCAGAACAGGAAGGTGGAAGGGGCTTGGGTGTTTGAGGATTTACTCAATCAGCCATATAAGCCAAGCCCTGGCCTGCATCTCCCTGGACATGAGAAAAATACACCACCATTTGGTTATACCATTGAAGTTGGGTTTTTGTACATGCAACTGATTACAGTACCATTGCTACACAAACACAAAATATACTACGGATAAACTCAGTGTTGAGTAATCACCATTTACTGGGTACTTTATACTATACTAAGTATTGTATCACTTATTCCTCATAAGAAACACATGACGGAGGTATGGTTGCCTTATTTTCTTGATAAGGAAGCTGAGGCTCGGGGTGGTTAAGAAACTTGTGCCAGGTCCCTCAGCTAGAACACAGCAGAACTTGCATGTAGACCTGGCTCGGAAGCCTAACCTGTAAGCACCTGATTTGCTCATGTACTTGTCTTTGTAAAATCACATAAAGTAACCATTGCTGGTATTTGAAAAATACTATTATATAGATATTTAGTACAGTAATGATCCTGCAAGCCAATATTAAAATAAACCTGCATCTCTAATTTCTTCAGATCTGCTCTTTCAATAAAACATCTTTCCCGACATTATTCAAGCCTAACAATTACCATTTCCTTTGTCTTTGTAACTTCGAACAACATGAAGTAAGAAAAACATACCTCCAAGCTCTGTGCATATTCAGAACAAAAAGCCTGTTTGTTCATCGTCCTCATAGCTAAGAGTGACATTTAGAGTTATGTTTGAAAAGGCTGATTATACTTTCCATCCATACTGTTAGATGATGGGCTATATAATTTTGTTGCTCAATCCATACTTAACTAAGTACTTAAATACAGGAATTTTGATTGACAATGTGCATGAAGAAAGTTAGTTCAACTTCCTGACTAAAAATTAAAAATTTTGAGACCAAGCTTGAACTTAAACAATTTAAATCGTATGTAACTAATCATTGAGGCGAATAATATTTTATAATTGGCTTTTTGGGATTTTAGAAATTAGAAAATTATAGAAAAGTACAAAAAAACAGGTGGTACTCACCCATAATTTTATGACTCAAAATTTATTAATTTGATACATTTTCTATGTATGCATTGTTAAAATAATTATTAAATGTGAACACATTTCCCTTAAAAAAGTATTAAAACACTACAGGTGAAGCTAACAGCTCTTTTTCTACCATCACCAGTTCGATCTCAACCATCTTTCAACTTCTTTCTCTACCTCTTTCCAAAAGTATCAGTTATAATCATTTTTATATGTAGTCTTTTGATCTTTTTCAAAAAATGCTTTTTCATCTATCTATGTCCATAGGAAATAAACAGTACTGATTTTTGTGTTTTTCAAGTTCATATTTTACGCAGGCAGAGCACTAGTCTTCAAAGAACGGTTTCAGAAAGGCCATGTAATCATCTCAATAGATGTAGGAAAAGAATATGATGCAATTAACACCTATATTTAATTAAAATTTTAAAAATTTTAGTAACTAAGTAGAAAAGTAGCCTTCCTTAATCTAAAAGGGAGAAATCAACAAAAATCCTAGAATAAAAAGTATATTTAATGGTGAACCATTAGCATATCTTTTAAAGCTAAGAACAAGCAGCTATCATATCTGGTCAATAAATTCAGGCCAGTGTGGTAAGACATGAAAAATAAGTACAGTAAAAGGCATAAAAGCTGGAAAGGAAGAAAGCATAAAAGTTGGAAAGGAAGAAATAAATCTACCACATTTTACATATGGCACTATTTTGTCTTCATGAAAATCCAAGAGAATCTATAAACAAAGTGTGAACTAATAAAAGTTTGCCAAGTTTTCTGGATATTAACTAATTACATAAGAATTATTTATGTTCTTTTGCACTAGCAGTAATTAGTTAAAATGTTATTTTAAAAATGGCATTTTAAATGACAACCCAAACTATACAACATATCAAGAAAAAAAAAATCAACCAAAAGTATATAATAATGGTGTGGAGATGATTATAAAACATATATTATGTGTTTTTATATAAAATCAAAAGTATATAGAAAAGATGGCCTAAATAACAGGAGATATATATCATGTTAATGAATGGGAAGATACAATTATAAAAGTGACAATTTTGCTCATATTCATCTACAAATTCAGCAAAACATGAATTTATTTTTTTTTTATTTTTTATTTTTTTAAAGATGACCGGTAAGGGGATCTCAACCCTTGACTTGGTGTTGTCAGCACCACGCTCAGCCAGTGAGCAAACCGGCCATCCCTATGTGGGATCCGAACCCGTGGCCTTGGTGTTATCAGCACCGCACTCTACCGAGTGAGCCACCGGCAGGCCTTTATTTTCTTTTTTAAAGCCCTCAGAACCACACCCATGACCATCATTTTTAATCCATTCAGTAGACATGGTCGTACAATCTAATCACCTACCTCTTCAAGGCTCCATCTTTCAATTACCAGAATAGGATTTCCCACCCTTCACAGTTACATTGGAAATTAAGATTCTAATATTGGAGCTCTGGGGGACACAATTCAATCAGTCCACAACAGAAATGAACAGCCAATAGGAAAAAATATGGACAAAAACAAAGAAATAATTCATAGGAAAGGAAGCAAAATGATCAATAAACATGAAAAAATGTTCAATCTAACTCAGAGACATGCAAACAAAAACCACAATGAAGCACCATATGATCTAGTCTACTACTTGTTTGCTTTGAGATCAATTTTCCTCTCTCCCCTGTTCTTCTTTACATCACAGGTAACTTCTAGCTTCCAGGTAAGTTTAGCCACTGGAAGGAAGGCACTGGGGGACGACTGGAGGACAGGAGTAGGGAGAAACCTCGCATTTCTCCCCTTTTCACTTGGCTTCCTATAGGATCTCTGGCAGCCTCCAGGGGCTGAGACTCCAGCTCCCACCCTTCACCGCCCACCTCCATGCCTGCGGTTTCAATTTCGGACAGGTGAATCCAGTTTCCAGTCTCTGACAATACCACCTTCTCCATTTGTCCTTCCAGCTGTAGGGTTGACAGTGGCCTCCTACATTTGTGGATGTTGCTTCACCATCCTATCTGGTTTCTCAGCTGTTCCATCATCTGCCTAGTCAATTACCAGTGTTACATTTCCTCTGTTGAAAGACCTAGAGTGTTCCTGGCTAGACTCTGACTGATAAGTCGTTTTGCTCTCATTAAATTGACACAAATTTAAATACCCGACAATGCTATGTGCTGACAGAGATATGAAACAATATGAACTTCTGCACAGCTGGTGGGAGCATAAAGTGATAAGACCACTTTGGAAAGCAGGCGGAAATATTTAGTAAAATTGAAAATGAGTGTTTCCATGAAACAATATGAACTTCTGCACAGCTGGTGGGAGCATAAAGTGATAAGACCACTTTGGAAGGCAGGCGGAAATATTTAGTAAAATTGAAAATGAGTGTTTCCCATAACCTAGGAATTCCAATTTCATGTCTAGACATACATACCAATCCCATACTTCCTCTTGTTTAAACAAGAGGAAAAAATAACACTTATTGCAGCATTGTTTATAATAGCAAACATTCGTAAAACAATGTAAGTATATATCAACAGAAGAAAGTGTCATTAAAATATGGTATACTAATAGAGTGAAATACTGTTGAGCAGTAAAAAAGTCTCAGCTAGAGCTTCCTGTTTAAACATGGATAAATCTGAAAAGATAATGCTGAGTATAAAAGAATGCAGAATAGTACATATATAGTGTAACGCAATTTATGTAGTTATTTTTAAAGTGCCAATTTTGTATCTTCTCTAAGGGTAGATACGTATGTAGTAAAATCATTTTTTAAAACATACATACATTGGAATGACAAACACTAAATTTAGGATAACTGTTTCCTCTGAAGGATGGGAGGAAATGGGATTGGAGAGTGGTGTACATGAAATTTAACATATCTGTAATATTTTATTTTTAAAAAATATCTCATGCAAATTTAGTAGAAATCATATTTGATAAAGCTGGGTGGAAGGCAAATAGGTATTTGCTATGTAATGCTCCATATTCTCCTGTATCATTAAAATATTTAATTGAATTTTAAGAAGAACTTTTATCTTTCTAAAAATAATTAGCCATTATTAATGTAGAAGAGATGATAACAGTTACCTAACCATGACCCCCGAATTTATGAGGAGTAGAAACTGTTGGAGAACTGACAAAAGACTCTATAAAACCTACTTAATTTCCTCCAAAAGGAAAGTCATATTTTACCTGCTCTCATCTCCATCCATCTTCAAAAGAATATACTTTTTCGTGTTCATCATCATCAACCATGTCAGCCTGTTGAGACCTACTCTTGAAGGAATGCTGCTTTAAAATACTCTCAACCACTTTCTAAAACACTGTCTGTCACGGCTGGCCTTCCTCTGTCCACTACAGCACATCTGTCTCCTTGATGTGCAGTCCGTCTGCCTCGGCTGAAGTTTCTAGTCATTAGTATTTATGTTGTTTCTCGTTTGGTCTTGGGCTCTAGTCCAGCTGCTTAGCTTCCTTCATTTGTGCCGTCCTTTACTGGTTATTGAAGCCCTTTGTTTAAGGGTCAGGGCTCAATGTTTCATAGTTCCCAACACCCCACTGCAATCTGTGTCTAGTTTATTAATCCTGGACCAGCTGAAGTTGTATGGAACTTCTTTGCAACTTCAGATGTCTCAGGGTCTCACTTACCTCTGAACACTTGCACATGGTCCCTCTCAGCATACTCTCACCCCCAACCCTTACTTTTTCTGCTGACTGCTTATTCCCTTAAATCCCAGCTTAATCCCTTCCTCCTGGAAACCTTTCCATGTCCTTGAGACTGGCACCCTCTACTTGCCCTGCTATTCCATTCAGCACATAATAGGGAAAGTGGCTTTATCTTTCATCACATAGTAACTGTCAAGCGCAAAGCCTAGCATATATGCTAGGAGACATTCAGTAAACATTTCATGAATAAATGAAGGAAAATCAACTCAGACTAATGGTCTACCCAGTAAATTATTCCATTTCTGACGATGGGAATAATTTGCATCCATGAAGTCGAGCCTCTCACACAACTCAAAGTTGCTCAGTAACTCATTATGAATCAATCTTCCAAGTATTTACCTTATTTTTTGTAGGGCTTTCACTTAAAATTTTAACCATTCCTGGGATAACAAATTCCATAAGATTATGGCATATTATATAAAGTTTTAGTTCTTTTGTTTGTTTGAACATTCTTTCAAGCCTAGTGGCTTTCAATCTAAAATATTTGCAATGATAATTCTTTACTTTCTTTCTTCTAGGCAGAAGAACTACGAAAAGCTTTATTATTTCTATGGCACAATGGAGAAATAATGGAGACTAGGGAGAAAATGCAAAGCTGAAGTAATAGCATTCCTAGAAGGCAAATCAGTCAACCCTCGTTCACACACAAACTCTGGCATCTGTGTACCGATGATGATCATGGATTAATGCTCCATTCTGTTAGCCTTTTAGGGATTTGCCTTTGATAAATCTAAAACAACAACGGGCAAATACAAGTGCAGAAAAGGGAATTCTTATTAACAGAGACTGTCTGATGGCTCTTTTTATATCAGTTTAGGAGGTCTCTGTAGTTTGCTTTTGCAGTAGCAACTAGAATACTTTTCTTAAATTAGAAAAAAATGCATGATGTAATATGATCCTAGAGCAAGCAGAACTAGCTACAAAGAACTGCAAGAAAAATATCAGTTGTAATCTACTATAATTGTACCAATTTTTAACTTTATGAATATTCTATGGAACATATATGTATTCACACATTAAGTGTATGTATAGATATATTTCATTTTTATATATTACATATTATGTTGAACACTTAAATATATGTATATCATATATCTCAGACATATGCATATGTGTATTTTGCATTTACTCTTTGTTAGGATATAAGCTGGTTTTCCCCTTTTCTTCACATTTCTATAATAGATTTGATTTTAATATTTTTATGGAAACTTTAAGAAAAAAGTTTTTGCTTAGCTCAAGCCCACGAAGTCTTCAAGGGTTCCTTGTTTTAATTTTGTAAAATGTTTAAAATTTTCTATGTAAATCAAAAAGCATTTGTCCTAAACAATCATTAGGAGATTTTCAGAAATGCCCATCAGAGCATGCCAACCAATATATTTCAATATACTCATTTCTTATTTAAACACTGTTAATCCTTTATATCTATCTTCTGAAGAGTTTTAAGTTGTCCTCTTCAGCAGGGCTTATTACTATAAATTCCAAGTAATAAATTAATGTTTATATATTTTTAAATGTCTCCTGCAAATGCAGCTGTTCATGCATGTGGCTCATGGCAAAATAGTGCACGCTGAACATCAGAACACTGTTTTGCAAATTAGACTTAAGCAGAGTGTACCAGGAAAATATCCCCAGTGCCTTTTTTCTCTGAAACCAACGCACTGATCCAGAAAAACATATTTTTCAAAGAAGGGCTCTAGCTGGCTACAGATATGAAGTTAGGGGGTGACAGCTAAGATAATTTGCAGATCCAAGTGTTTAAAAACTGTAAACCACATCCCTTGTTTCCCCAACCCATGAAGTTCCAGACTGTTTCTGGGGTTGTCTTATACATCATTCATTAAACATAACTTGCAGATCTATTTTCTCTTAAGGTCTTAGCCAGACTATTTTGAAACTCTATGGCTTTTTAAAAGTCAGAAGTAGAACAATGAAGTACATGCAAAATTAAGATCCCAAGTTGTGAATCAGACAGCACTTTGAATCAAACCCGCGTTTCACCAATTCCGAGCTGTGTGCCAATTGGCAAGTTACATAACCTCACTGTGGCTCAGTTTCTGCATACGTAAAATGATAGTAACAAGTACTTTTGTTACTTAGGGTTGTTGGGATGATTCAATTAAAAAAAAAAAAGAAAAATCTGTATGAGCTTTTAGCCCAGTTTCTGCCACAGCACAAGATCTCAAATGTTACCCGCTTCTGGCCAGCAACAGAGCCAGCTCAATGCCCAGGGTTCCTGGGAGATTGGGGCCAGGCCAGCCCTGTCCCTGCCCACAACCAGATCTTAGAATGAACTTATTAAACCACATGTGTTTCCTTGGGATGTGTGACTTATCTGTTCATGTCCTTCACCAAATTTCTGCTGAGATTTTTTTAAATTCATTTTTAAGAGTTTGTTTTGCAATACGGATGTTAATCATTGTGTGTTAAAAAAAAAAAAAAAAAGTAGAGAGTAGAATAATGTTTACCAGAGGCTGGGAGGGGTAAAGGTGGGGGAAAGATTAGGGGTGAACTAATGGGGACAACACTATGCTGTTTACCTTAAGTGAATCATTGTGCAGGACATGCATGCATTGAAACAACACACTGTACCACACAAAAATAAATATAAATAAAACTGAAGAAAAAAGTTAGCTGCTTCTGCCACTGTTATTACTATTAAATTTGTACTATAGAGAATAAACTTTTATTTTTCTCTTGTACTGGCTGAGCACATTGAGGTGATAGAACTCAAAACAGAGAAAAACAACCAACCACCACCTTTTTTTAAATATAGTAGGTTCTAGTTAACAGCTTTGCTCTAACCTGAGCATATTTTGAGCCCTCTGAGGTTTTGCAAGCAAAATGAAGTCACAATATTTCATCAGTCAAGTTTCTTAGTTACAAAGAAAAAAATGAAATGAAAAATAGACTCTGGCTGATAGAAGCAGACTAGAAATTTATTATAAGGATGTTAAGGAACTCATCAAGAATCACAGGGAGGCCTAAAGAATTAGGCTCTGAACAAACGGAAGCCAGAAGCTGAGCAGGTGGGATCCAGACTCACATCACACCTCAGGACCCCCTGGCAAGAACCCATGGACAGCGCCCCTGTGTTGTGTCACTGCCCCTGGATTCTGGGTGACCCCTTCTGCCCCTGGAAATGGGCTACTGCCACCATCAAGCATTCCTCCATCTTCTTCATTCTGTATGGCTTTAGTAAACCTCTATTGTGGATTCTACTCTTCTGGATACCAGATGACCAAGGAATTTAAGGTCATAAAGTAAACAAGCCACTCAAGTGTTCCCACACAATTCAAACCTTTAGTGACTCCCGTGGCTACCAGTGATTGGTCAGCTGCTCCTATAAGGGGCCATGGCATTCACTTGAAAACTCCAGGGTACCCAAGTACTTCTTACCCAATAAAGAAGTAGGAACAAGTTTAAAA
The DNA here is from genome assembly GCF_000696425.1 of Galeopterus variegatus. NCBI lineage: Eukaryota > Metazoa > Chordata > Mammalia > Dermoptera > Cynocephalidae > Galeopterus > Galeopterus variegatus. The sequence goes on along the minus strand of NW_007728052.1, from coordinate 304,726 downwards.
TTGGTTTTCTTAATTTAGTGGTGTTTTATTTTGTTTTGAGAAAGGGACATAAAATAAGCAGTTCCATGGGAAACCCCAATAAGCTTTGGAAAACGGTCTCGGGATCTGATATTCCATTTTTCTGCCTTTTATTTTTACCCGTTATGAAACCATATTTAAACATGCTTCCAAAAATGTGCTTCTGATGCAGTGAGTAAATTTCTCCTTGTCTATTTAGAGAAGAGTGACAGGTATCACCTAGTTCACACGCTGAGTTCTACAATTCCAGCAACTGCCGCTGGCTTTCTTTATTGAAAATAATCAATGGCTTTGACAGAAAGAAAAGGGAGAATATACTGGCATATTCTGATGCATCTTGACAGCATATCTCAGAGTGGCTGTCCCTGTCAGTTTCTGCTCTGATTTTTTTTCCCCCTAACCAGGACACAAGAAGAAGTTGTTAGAGTCTTTAACACTAAACTTGCCAAAGTTAAAGGGCAATATATACCTAGAACTTGCCTGTTTTTCATCCACTGATAAATTTTATATTTTAACTCTTCGTTTTAACCTGGTATATTTTCATTAGCGTTATAAAATTTGGAAAGATTCATTCAGGCTTGGGTGACCGTTTCCTTGGCAATAAGAAAACGCTTGAATTGACAACTATGCCCAGCCACATGTTATTCTTGGTTCTTTTATGTGATTCCAAGTAATTTTAAAAGTTTATTAGTAAATATGAAATATTAAAAATCCTCTGGTCATAATAGAGAGTTAAAGGGCAAGGGTATTTTCATAATAATTCATTACATATTCGTAAAATTTCTATCACTATGGCTGCCTGGATCAGTACAAACATTCTTTATTAGAAACGGCTATTATATAAACAACTTTTCTTTTTACAAAGGAAGATGAGAGTCACATTGGCAACTTGTCCACTCTTAAACTGCTCTCTCTCCTTGCAGCAGAATATAATCTGTTGTGCTAAATAATCTGAAATACCATTTTGTTAATAGGTAATTAAAATGTGTAGCTAATGGGTCTCCTGAGACTTTAAGCTAAAGCTACAAGCTGTCATTTTAACGAATCCCTCAGCTGAGACAGTTGCCAATGCGGGGGAATGACTCTCCATCTCAGTCCATGGGCAGTTAGAACTTCAAGGACCGTGACCATTCTCCAGATTGGGTTAGCTTGGATCCTGCATGAGACAGAGAGACCCTCAATCCATGGTAGGAACTCCTGCTTCTCTGAGCTGTGACCATGGATACAAGTCAATTTAAAATACAAGATGAGCACAGAGAATGGAGTGGCTTCCCAAGACATTCCCACTCCTCCCAGCCTTTGCACGGGGTTTATTGTCCAGCTGGGTTGATGCAGTACCTCACCTTCCTTGCTTAACGCCTCCTGATAACTTGCCTGACATCTCAAAGGGTTTCTTAAAATATTCTTAAATCTTTGGCATCCCTTCCTGACTTGGGCCTCATGAATAAAACATTTATCCAGTCAGCAGCTTTGGCAGAGAGGAAAAGCCAAGTTCCATCCATCAATGTCAAGAGCTGAATTACCCAGTGATTGCAGATCCTCTAATAACTCTGCCTTTTTATGGCGATGTTGGTAAATAGTCAAATACTGACAGCATCTGGCTTGTTGGTATGTATGCATTTTCTAGCTTGGTAACACACCTCCACCATGTGAAAATGGGGAGCGGCCATGGTGATCCAATTGCTTTGTGTTTTTCCATTTGCAATCTGTGTTAGTTTGCTAGGGCTGCCATAACAAAGTACCACAAACTGGGTGGTTTACACAACAGAAATTTATTGTCTCACAGTTCTGGAGGCTACGAGTCTGAGATCAAGGTGTTGGCAGAGTTTGTTCTGTGAGGACTGTGACAGAGAATCCGTTCCATGCCTCTTGCCTAGCTCCTGGTGTCTCACTGGCCATCTTCGACATTTTTTGGCTTGTGTAATAATCACCCTGATTTCTGCCTTCACTTTCACATGTCATTCTCCCTGTGTCTGTGCATCTGTGTCCAAATTTCCTCTTCTTATGAGGACACTAGTCATATTGGATTGGGACACACCCTACTCCAGTATGACCTCAATAGTTAAATTTTATCTACAGTGACCTGATTTCCAAATAAGGTCACATTCTGAGGTATTGGGGGCTAGGACTTCAACATATAAATTTTTGGAGGACACAATTCAACCCATAACACAATCTTTTCCACCTTATTCAAAGTGCATTTCTTCTTCCTGTTGGTTGCACGAAGATAAAACCAAACGACTCATAAAAGACCAATAGGGGTTTGTTTTCCTTAAATGGGCCAAATAGTGCCCAGGCTTCATATGTAATCTCATTCACTTACCATAAGAATCAATTTAATATTACATTGTTTTGTGATGCATTTAGTAAGTAAAGCAATTTTGGTAGAAGGTATAAAGTTAATGCTACTGACATTTTATGAGTAAGTTTTCTAAATGACTCTACATTGAGAAAAAAGAAAAAGGAAGCTAAAAATATAGTCTATCATGTAACATTTTAAAAGTTTATATTTGAATGTACAGAAAATATAACTTTTTCTCAAATTTCTATAGAAAAATTACTTAAAACTAAAGAGTTACCAGAGTTGGGGTTTGAAGTACTAAAAGGAGAAACACTAATATTTTTATGAAAAGTCACAGGACCCATAAAATTATTAATAATCCCAGATGGCTTTACTAGCCACTAAAGAAGATCATATCATGTTTTCAGATTTCCCTATGGACCAGATCTCCACTAAATACCCAAGTACATACAGAAAGAAAACATGTCCTCAGTGAACACAGGGGAACCACTTTGCTCCTGTGGAATAAAGTTGACTCATGGTGAAGACAATTTCACTTAGTATGTTTCAATTTTATATTACTTCTAAAGAAAAATTTCCTGGTCTATCCAGAATAAAAACACACTTCTTCTAAATTCATCCCTCACATTAACCTCATCATATTTTTGGATATTTTTCTTATGTCCACAAAATAAGTATATGTGATGAGTATGTCACTACAAACTTGAAATTCATTATTATGAGCTCCTGTGTATAAAGTCAAATATAATATAATTCAGTCCAATAAAAAAATCAAATTCAAGGGAAAAGATTATTGGTTTTATAAGCAACTGGTCACAGAGTTCACTTCTGTTGGGGTCATGTTGCCTCAGTTCATATGTAGGCAAGGGCCACCTCATTATTCACATTCTTTGGTTCTCAGGCAATGAACACCCATTACTTTTACTTACACACACACACACACACACACACACACACACACACACACACACACACACACAGAGCCACAAACTTTCCTTACAAAGAATAACCAAATCCAAACAAATCATTTTGACTAGGCTTCTTTTCCATTATTTTCTCCTCATTCTAATAAGGCTCCTAGGATAATAAAATCCATCCACAGCATAATTCTTTTCCACACCTGCCAGCCCTGGATCCCATTAATGAGGCATGTTAAGAATTCGTATGATTGTAAATTCTGCCCCAAAGCCCCGTCAACCAGCATCAGCATGTAAACATCCCTCGAGTCTTTTCACACAGACCCTTCCCCCCATCATACCTACAGCGCTGTCAGTATAAGCACTGAGAGAAAATTTTATTTGTAGTTGGTTTTAGAATATTCTTTTAAGAAGAAAAGAATCATCTCCTTAAATAACATTTGTTTTCAATATCACAAAACACCATTTCAGAGTTATTTGATTAACTCTCTCCCATCGAAAACCATATTTGGTGTAGACAATAGAGTAAACCTAAATACAAATGACATATTTGTCTATTAAAGACACATAATATAGATGGCAGTACAATCCATCAATTACTTGCAAGGAGATGCTTTGCCTTTCCATGCTTTTTAGTTATATTCAAAGTATGTATCTGGGAAGCTAAAAAAGAACAATGAAATTAGAAAGATTTTCTTGTGCTTGGTTAAGGTTTCATTTCCAGATAACTTTTCAGATAACTGGGAATCTTTTTCTGAAGAACTTTCCTGTTTGTACTGTCTTCAACACTGTGACATTTTTATGTACCTGTTTTAACGCACCATTATCTTCATCACCACACGATTTCCTCAGGAAGCGACAGTCGAGGCCCCAGTTTTTAGAGTGCTCTCACTGGAAATAAGATTTAATTGCTTAAGCCCTGTTTTCCAAGGATTGCTGTTATTGTTCTACAGGAGAGGGATGCAGTGGGGATTTTGCTAAGTCTTGTTACTAGTCCAACTGCATATTGCTCCCCCTTCTCCAGCAGTTGGATCAGGGATACTGGGAACACAGAGAGTTGAGACACAGGTCATTATGCAGTCTCAGTGAGAGCTTGTGGCCAGTTGCATGAGCCAGAGGGGAAGGAGCCCTCCAGAGCCAGCTCCTGCAAATTTTCAGAGGACAGCACATGAGGAGGTGCGAACTCCTCTCAGGTTTAAAGGCCTCAGCCACCTTGAATCCAGGAAATGTACCTGGCCAAGCTGCACACTCAAATCTCTGCTCAGAAACCAGGAAACACCTCAGGAGTAGACACCCACCCTCTTAGAGAGGCTTCAGTAAGATCTGGACTGGGAATAAATTTTTCAGATAAAGACAATAACAATCATGAGCACAGAGAAGCCTCCACAGCTCATTATTAACCACAATCAGATAGAGCCTTCAGGTCCCTGAAACACAAGTACCTTTAATAAAAGCGAAACATGCTCTTTCCAGCTCCTGCCAGCTTCCTTCTGAGGCCAGGGGAATAGGCCTACTGTTACAGTCGGGAAAACATCATTGTATGAATTAGAAGAGAGCCAGATGCAAAGAAAGGCAAGCATCCTAGTGAGAGGGGCCCAGTAGTGACTGAGGTAAAGGAAGTGTCTGTCCCTCAGTTGCTGTCACTTCTCCACATCCCTGAGTTCCGTGCACAAGGAGGGCATTGGAAAGCCCTGGTCCTCTCTCACCTCAGTGGCTTTGCTCCTGCTGTTTCCTGTGCCCCAAACGCTATTTTTCTTGCTTTCATAGGCTGGGATCCTCCTCATGCATCAGATTTCAGCTCGAATGTCAGCTCCTTGGAAGGACTGTTCCTCACTACCCTATCAAAGCAGCTTATCCCTACTACTGCCCATCCCAGCAACCTGCCCTTATCCTTTACGGATGTTATCACATCCTCTGCTTGTCTTATTTACAATCTACTTCTACACTGGGCTGAATGCCCATGGAGGCAGGGATTGTCTTAGTTTCCCCAAGACAATGCCTAGCACACAACAGATGCCCAAGAAAGATCATCTGAATGAATGGATGTTTCTAGAACAGCACTGTCTGGAAGAACTTTCTGGAATGATGGAAATGTTCTCTACTATACACTGTCCAATATGGTAGCCCCTAGCCACATGTTGCTACTGAACACTTGAAATATGGCTAGTGGGAATAAGGAATAATTTTAAATTAAATTAAGTTGTATTTTTATTAATTTAGGTTTAAATTTAAATACCATATATAGCCATTGGCTGCTATACTGGAGAGTGCAGTTTTAGGACAACCCCCGCAGTCCTCAGAAAGGCACGCAACTATCCCCAAAGAGCTAATCTAACTCAAAGAGGAGAAGCTACTCTAAACTTGTGTTTGGTATTTATGTGAGATACACAACCATGTCTATGCAGCCAGTTAATTACTATTATTAATCTTAATACTTTTCCTGGGTACACAATGTGGTATATGTTATAAAACAGATAATTTCGGCCATATTTCCAGTAAAATAAGTTAATAATTTTCTACTTTATTTTGCTGAAGATTTCTGTATGCATACAAAATTCAAATGTCTTAAAAAAGAATAAAATAGGCAATAACTTTAGCTATATCTTGAGTGTCTGTTTAATTAAAATATCAAAATACCAGGATAGGTATCTTCTTATTGACCGAGTGGGCTGTAGCCTTTGAGAGTGAAGACTGTGTCTGTAAGTTCGATGGTATTGTTTATTTCCAGGGGCCTGGCATAGCACTGGCATTGAGAAGGCACTCAGTAATATTTCCTGAATGCTTTAGTAAATCCCATAGAGCCATTCTGTTTAGTCACTCAGGTTTAGTTATTGTTATTGTTTGAATGTGTCCCCCAAAGGTCATGTGGGACCTAGTAAGAGGTGATTAGGTCATGACGGGTCTGCCTCATGAATGAATTGATGTTAGCTCAAGAAATGGGTTAGTTATCAAGGGAGTGGGCTTGTTATGTTCAGCCCCCTCTTTCTCATTCTTTCTTCCCCTTCTGCCTTCCATTATGGGATGATACCGCACGAAGGCCTCACCAGATGCATGCCCCTCGATACTGGACTTCCCAGCCTCCAGAATGTAAGAAATAAATCTCTGTTTCTTATGTTACCCCGTCTGTGGTTTTCTATTATAGCTTCGCAAAACAAAGACATTTATTTTTCTCATTTTCTTTTCTCATTCACTGTACTTATTTTCTCAACTGAAGAAGTAAATGTGGGTGAATGAGGAAAGGCAGGTTGTCGAGTAAAAGGACTTTTTTTTTTCATATGCTCAAGTTGCCCAGATAGAGTGGCCCATGCAATGTCCACAGAATAGGAGAGCCACAGGACCCGGGTGAGGCTTAGATTCTAACTATGTCCAAGCACCAAACAGGGCTAGAGAGAGAGAGCACAGAAAGCCTTACAGGCCAGGGTTACTTCTACCCAAATACCAACAGGAACAGTCTGGTTGACCACAAAGCAATGTTACCAGGGGAATACTGAGGAAGGAAAAAATAGAACATGATGTAATCGGCGAATAAGAAACCAAGCGCTCTCTGTAAGCCGGATCTGAGTTCAGTGACGCTTGAAGTTTGCAGTTCTCTCTCTCAGAAAGCATGGGGCCCACCACCTCTTTCTACTTCTGGGGCAGAGTTTGTTCTAATTTCAAAGTGGCAGCCCCAG
>NW_007728052.1:294395-297377 GCF_000696425.1 Galeopterus variegatus | reverse complement strand
CCCACCACCTCTTTCTACTTCTGGGGCAGAGTTTGTTCTAATTTCAAAGTGGCAGCCCCAGCAAATAATTTCCAGGAGAACTAACAATCCTCCTTTTCTTTCCGCCTGTCCCCCACCCCCATAGAGTGAATCACAGTCAGAATTTCCTCTTTTTGATCTAGTTAGAGAAATAGTCTCATTGCTTCAATATTGACAGCAGCTGCAGCTGGACTGCCCCAGGCCAGGAATCCTTTGTCTGAAACAAACAAACAAACAAATCTGCTTATTCCCATTTCCCCTCTGAAGCCTGTCACCTGTTTCTTACCTGGAAATCTAACCCACAGGCATTTACAGCACGAGGTTTGTTTTTATAAGTTATAGCAAAAGGCAAAAATGACCATGGTTCTCTGGCTGCAGGGCAGATTTCTCAGTGCCTCATTTGTTAGGGATGGTATTTTTGTTAATACCCTTGTATTAAAACTGCATGTTCATATTTTAATTTCACCATAATATCACATCATGGCACTTAATGAGAGAGAGCCATCAAGAACCATTGCCAAAAAGAGATTATGGAACCTTATTTGACTAAGTTGTATATTGACTTTTGGTCAGTGTTTCAAAATAGTTTTATTAAGATTACATCATCCAAACAAACAAACAAACAAACAAACAAAAGACCAAAAAAAGAAAGAAAGAAAAGAAAAAGAAAGAGAGGAAAAAAAGGCTGACTGGTTAGCTCAATTGCTTGGAGCATTGTGGTGATAACACCAAGTTCTAGGGTTCAATCCCTTTACCAGCNCTTTTGGTCAGTGTTTCAAAATAGTTTTATTAAGATTACATCATCCAAACAAACAAACAAAAGACCAAAAAAAGAAAGAAAGAAAAGAAAAAGAAAGAGAGGGAAAAAAGGCTGACTGGTTAGGTCAATTGCTTGGAGCATTGTGGTGATAACACCAAGTTCTAGGGTTCAATCCCTTTACCAGCCAGCCGCACATACACAAAAAAAGACAGAGAAGGACAGAAAAAAAAAAAGAGAGAAAGAAAAAAAGAAAGAAAGAAAGAAAAAAGACATGGACTCTCAGAGTAGGAATTCCTGCAAAAGAGCGAATAATAATATTTTTGTTCTTCATTTTGCAATTTATCATCCATGCACTGTGTGGAGTGTCATTTTTCTTTATATGGGTTTAATATTGCTGGCTGGTTGGCTCAGTTGGTTAGAATGCAGTGTTATAACACCAAGGTCAAGGGTTCAGATCCCCTTACCAGCCAGCCACCAAACAAAACAAAACAAATAAAACAAAAACAAACAAAAAACCTGAATAAAGCTGATAAGTAGCTTACAAAGTTTTTTAAAAAAATAAATAAATAGGTTTGATATTAAATCTCTTGTTCCAGAACCAGATATTATTATGTATCAATCAACTCAGGAACCAGCTTTACCTGAGAAGCGTGTTTGGGAAAATAGATATTAACATTGAGGCTCTCTTTCTGCTAAATGACAAACTTCTACAAAGCAAGGCTTAGTCCAATCTCCTCTTAGCCATGATTGGGTATCAGAGCATATGTGATACCACATCCAGGAAAAATACTAATTTCAAATGTGACAAGACTGTACTAAAGATCATACATAGAAATTCTCTGCCTGTGTTTATGGTTAATCATAATCAGGAGAAAGAAAACATGCCAGCTTTCAGCCATACATTAGGCACTCATTTTATAGAAAACCTTAGACTTGTGTTACGGGTCTTTATATTTTGACGTAGAGAAGATAATGGGTGCATCATAGAAAATACAGCTTTCAACNGGTCTTTATATTTTGACGTAGAGAAGATAATGGGTGCATCATAGAAAATACAGCTTTCAACAGCTTCCCTTTTACTCAGGTCATTTTTCAAGACCACGGATATCACCTCGTCCTAGAGTTGGTTGGAATTTTTAAAAATCCTTCAGAACCTTTTTGGTTAAAAAGGAGAGAGCAGTTCTTTGCATAGAAGAAGGTGGTTCTCACTCTTCCAAGTTCTCTGACCCAGCCAGCAAAAATGACTGTCAACTATCTGCCCAGTTGAGAGATATTGATTCTCCTGTTGCTGTAGCAACACATTAGTTGTCAGGTCTGTGTGACTCTTATACTCAGTGCCTAATCTGTTCCTCCTGGCTTTGGGATTTTGACACTTTCTAAGCCTTAACGAGTTTATTTGATGGGACCTACACATTTTATTTTTATACTAAGTAGCTATTGAAAACATAGTCATTCAAAGAACAGATCACAGAAGTAAAAGTCGGTGTGCTGTCGGGCCAACCAGAGATGATAAAGAGCCAGAGTTAAGTGGGAGGCACAAGCTCTGCTTGTTGCTCTGCAGATATTGGGGACAACCAAACAGTTTTTGCCATCTGTCACATAGCACAGTGTGAAAATTATGGAGCTGTTCGTTTCAACGTTTGAGGAACATTCTGCCACTGTGATTAGATCACTATAATATTACCTAGTCACCAAAGATTTGGATCAATGCTCTTTAATCTTATTCTTCTTGGAGAATCTCTGTCTTAACTTATTTTTCAGTGTGGATGTCTGTTAAGAAATTCACTTAGAGACAGATATTTCACACATGTGACATACTTAGGATGGGAGTCAGTGCAGCTAATGACTTAGTTAAGTTCAGAGAGTTCATAACAAAAGAAAACAAGACAAAAAAAGTTCACAAAGGATTACCATCTAGAATAAAGCATTACCTTAGAGCAGCAGTTCTCAAAGTGTGGTCCACAGAACCCTGGGGGAGGATGAAGGAGGGGGGTCCCAAGAGTCTTTTAGGGAAGGCAGTAGGTCAAAACACTGTCATGATAAGCCTAAGGTACTATGGCCTTTTTCACTCTGTTGACCTTTACACTTACAATATGAAAGTAATTGTGGTAAAACTGCTAAGTAGCTTAGCATGAATCAAGGCAATCAGATTGAGAGAGAGAGAGAGAGAGAGAGAGAGAGAGAGAGAGAGAGAGAGAGAGAGA
>NW_007728052.1:243699-293961 GCF_000696425.1 Galeopterus variegatus | reverse complement strand
AAGAAAAAAAGAGAGAGAGAGAGAGAGAGAGAGAGAGAGAGAGAGGAGAGAGAGAGAGAGAGAGAGGAGGAGTTGCATTTAACAATGTCCTTGATGAGGAAGTTAAACAAAATATATAATATTATTAAATACTGGTCCTTGAGTACAAGTCTTTTGATATTCTGTGTGACAAAATGGGTGGCATAAAAAACTTCTGATGTGTACTGAAGTAGGATGACTGTCTCAAGGAAAAACACCTGTGCAATTGAGTGGAGGGTTGAACTACCCACTTTTTAAATAAAACAGAATTTTATTCTAAAGAACAATGGACAAACTAAGGTATTGTCACTTAAGCATTTTGCAGACATTTTTTTTCTAAATTAAAGAAAGTGAAACCGTCATTTCAAGGAAAACAGCTCACAGTGTTTGTTGCCCAAGTTCAAATGTAAGCTTTCAAGCAAAACTTAGACTTTGGAAAAATTGTATCTGTGAGCTTAAATGCTTCCCAATACATAAAGATTCATTTTAATGAATGTAATTTTTTAATAGTGTACACTTAAGTGTGGCCACACTTTGGATTTGGAAGATCTGTACTAATATTTTCCAAATAATCAATGCATTGCATCACAAAATCTCGCATGGGTGAAAGGCCCATTAAAGTACAGAGAACACCAATGGATTTTAATGTAACAGAATACAAAACACTAATTGATATGGTTTCAGGATTCATACTGCAACTAGCTGTGGAAAAATTACCACTTGCCAAGTTTTGGTGCAGCATCAAAGAACACCCATAATCATGTAAAATAGGACATTAAAATATTCATACTTTTATAGCTAAACATCTGCATGAGACCAGATTTTCTTCATATATCTCAACCAAAACAAACATATCATAATAGAATGAAAAAGAAGATAAGAGAATCCAGTTATGTAAAATAGTTAATGTATGTTATGCCAGACATTAGTAAGATTTGCAAAACTGTGAAACATTGCCACTTTCACTGATTTCTTTTTATTTTAGAAAATATACTTATTATTCATAAAAATTCTTAGTTACTACATAATAGGTTTATTATTGTTATTTTAAAAATAAATAAGTTTATTTAAAATTTCTTACTTCTAACTTATAATATAGAAAGTATGCAAACAAAAGCCTTTTGAAGCTTCCAATAATTTTTAAGTGTAAGGGATCCTGAAATCAAAAATTTGCAAATTATTCTGTAGGGAGGACCAATGAGGGAACTGTCCAAGGTACTGAGACCACAAATCAAGGACCTAGGACACACCCGGAGGTACATTCTTGAAAATCCATTCTGTCCTTTTAGAAACGACTAACAACCGCTTTATGACTAGGTCCTAACCTGTTATCCCTAAAGCATAGACAACAAACTTCCAGAGCAAGGAAAAGACAGCCTAAATTTAGCCCTAGGACGTAGTTCTATTTTCTTGGGTAAAACATATTCCTCTCTCCTTTTTCATCTTACAAGATTTTTGTTTACTAGGTATCTCCATTCTAACTTAATAAAGAACATTTCATTCCACATTAACATTAATGTTGGCAGGATGCTTTAGAATCACCAGAGAATCCATAACACCAAATATTATTTATCAAGACAGAAGGCAGGACTAAAAGGAAGATATGTTTCACCTCTTAATGAACACCATTCCCAATATCTATGATAAAAGACACAGTAAAATTCTACTTCTGATGTCTCTTATGCTGTATGAATAAAAATTACAAATCCCAACATCTCTAAAGCATGACTCATGGTAGACTAGGGAATACAATTTTGTGTTTTCAGCAGAGAAATTGGCATCTTTGGCCACTGTAACCATTCCAAACTGTCAGATTAAGACCCAGATCACACCAACATTAGAGAAATTTTGAGAAGCAATACATCTTGCAACACTTAGTAAAAGTCAATGATTCAAACCTTCAAGAGCAGAAAATATTATCCCATAAATGGAACATTTATCATCCCAGAATGAGTGAAACCAAGAAAGTAAAAATAAGAACTCTGCTATCCATGTATGTTTTTCAGAATAAATAACATAGTAACCATTCCTCAGCATGCACTGTTTTATTACCCACATCATCCAATCTTGAGAGGTCTGGGTTCTTGGTTTCCCCATAGGTAAATGTAAAGAAATGTCACTTGTCATTCACCTTTCTCCAAGACCATCCAAGCAGCTTTACAACTGGATCTGCCATTGTGTCTTCCCATCATAGAACTAGGAAATGTAATAAAACAATTATTAAAATCTGGCCTAGAACCTTCTATACTTCCCCTTATACTTTGCCTCTTCACTTCTGAAATTAATGGCAGCTTCAGGAAGAAGAAAGAGTAGAGATGAGGCCATATGATATTCTCAAGAAATTGCCCTCTTGAGCTTACTTCTTTCCAGGTAGAAATCCAGCTTTTCTTTGTTTTCTTTTTAAGAATACAAATCGATTATTGTAAAAATTAAGGCTTTCACATTTCTAAGTCTACTAAGGCTAAAAATAACAGCAGCAACAACAAAAATATCTAAAGAACCTTACTTCAAATTCTTTACAAAAAAGTTTAAATGTTTAATTTCATTATTCACCCTACCCCCCAAATTAGCAAAGTGACCTGACCAAGTTATAAGAAGAAACACTGTAAATAATGCCAAATCTTTAAAAAGAGAACATCTAGACTTTATTTCTTAGCTTGATGATCTTCCTGGTATGGGGTGGCGTGACCCTAAATCACTGGGAAGATTTAACCAGCCTAGCTTGCATCTCCAGTCAACCCACCATTTTTAAATTCAACAAAAGCAGTATCATGTCTCTTAAGCACTGAACATCCTTCCTTGAAACCAGAGAACTGATGAGCTTGTAACATTAGTCTCCTCTGGTAAGTTATTAAGGAGTAAAATACACTTTGGAGGGTAATGGTGAGGATCTGGTGTTTAATTTCCATGGGTGTTAACTGGCTCCAAGTCCAGGCACTTGTTGCAGTGACAGATTGTTCCATTGTTTTGGCCTTTCTTCTTTTGCTTATCAGCAAAAGTGCCACATATTTTAGGTATTGTATTAGAATCCATTTTTCACCCTGTATTTGCATTGGTTTTTCACAAAACAGAAATGCTTGAGAAATGCCTTCAGGCATTTATGTATGACATCAGTTCTTTAAGTGAAACAGACACCTTCATCCTCATCTTCAAGGCCAAAATAAGGAAACAGGACACCTACATCTCTCTGATAATGTTGTGATTCATATTGCTGATGTAAATTTTATGATATAGTCAATAATTTTACGATTTAGTCTGATTTCCATGTTTTTGAGTTAAATATTGTCAAACAAAATAAACTAACTCATAAAGAGTCAACTCCCAGCTGAGACTGCCCTTAATAGTCTCCTTACCATTACCAATTAAGTGGTCAACAATTTTGTTCTATTTGGTAATTAAACCAACATGACCACCGCATATTGTCAATTGTCAGTCCCTCTTCACTAAGGGATTAAGTTTTTTCCAATGCTTTAGTGCTAAGCAACTATGAAGAACTTCAAAAACATTTTTTTTCTTACCCAGTAACCAGTCAATGGGCTCCTCAAAAACCTCAATAAAGGGCCGGCCCGGTGGCGCACTGCTATAGTGCGCCGCTTGGGAAGCGCGGCGGCGCTTCTTACCCAGTAACCAGTCAATGGGCTCCTCAAAAACCTCAATAAAGGGCCGGCCTGGTGGCGCACTGCTATAGTGCGCCGCTTGGGAAGCGCGGCGGCGCTCCCACCGAGGGTTCGGATCCCACATACAGACCGGTTCCCGCTCACTGGCTGAGCGAGGCACAGGAGCAACCCCGAGGGCTGTGATCCCATTGCCGGTCCCGGTCCGGTACGGGGGCGACACTGAGGGTTGCGATCCGTTGCCAGACACGGAAAAAGACAAGAAAAAAAAACAAAACCTTAATAAAGACACAAATTTAAAACTAATTATGCTAAGTTTATATTTCTTAATACTGCCCCTTAACTTCATTCCCCCTCACATTGCCTTAGGCTTATAAATTATTATTCACTGAAAACAAAATCCCTCCTGGACTCTTTGCTTTTCTGTTTCTCACTTCAGATTTAAAATATGCAATAAACTTTATTATCAGGGAAGAAAATACAATTACACCTCTCAACTTATAGGAGAGACAGTTGTTCTTTACTTGCCATAGGGAGATTTCATTACACCCAGAGTTTGCATCAAATGTTTTTTAATAAAGCTCGAAGAATCCCTATTTCAGAAAGAGAGATCAACCTTGAGGAGAAGGTGGGCTGTTCTAATGCACCTTGGTTGTAGTGGCTGATTACAAAGATTAACACTCAACATATAGCATCATCATTTTAAAGCATGCAATTCAGTGGCATTAAGTACATTCACCGTATTACGCAACCATCACCACTATCTTGTTCCACAACTTTTTCACTACACCAAAAGGAAACTCTGTGCCCATTATATGTACAACATTTTAAACCATGGATTCGGTGCTTGGCTTGGGATCAAATTTCCTTAATCCTTCCTTCCCCTCTCCAGAAGATAACAGTTGAGAGCATGGGCTCTGGGATCTGATTGCCTGTATTTAAATCCTCCTCCTGGCACCATTGTGGGAACATTGTTCAATCTCTCTAACTTCATTGTCCTCATCCATGAAATGGGAACAATCATACAACCTTACAGGGTTTTGAGAGATAAACTAAAACCTTGGAACCCACTCGGGCCGAGCCCGTGGCGCACTCGGGAGAGTGCGGTGCTGGGAGCGCAGCGATGCTCCTGCTGTGGGTTTGGATCCTATATAGGGATGGCCGGTGTGCCACTGGCTGAGTGCGGTGTGGGCGACACCACACCAAGGGTTGCGATCCCCTTACCGGTCACGAAAAAGACACACACACAAAAAAAACCAAACCTTGGAACCCACTCATCTCAGTGTCTGACAAGCACTAAGAACTCAATATAAGCTTTCTATATTTATTAATTCATTATGATTATTAAAATTATTATATAATTCATTATGAATTAATAAATATAGAAAGCACATATTGATAACCCTCAATAAATTAATAAATTTATTAATTTCCTAATAAATAAATTTAATTTCCTTTTTTTTCAAATAGGAATTACTACCATTTATTATTTGAAAACTATGAAATAAGCAGGTCTGTAGCAGATAGGGGCATGCACCCATGATATTTAAGCATATTCCCAGAAGCAAAAGGAGAAAGGGTGGTCATTAGGGCTTCAAGTGGCATGCTGGGCTCAGGCATTCCCTCTCTTCACTTGATGATGGAAATATGAAGTAGATGACCTATTGCCTTATGAATTCTCAAATGACTTTTTTTAATAAATAAATTTATTAATTCCACGTGCCAGGCACCATACTAAGTGTTCTGTAAATATGAGCTCTTTTAAAACTCTTAACAAACCCATGAGGTCATCACTATCACTACTTCATTTTGTATAGATGAGGAAACCCAAACACAGAGAGGTTAAGCAACTTGCCCAAGGTTATGCAGCTCACAAGTGGTGGAGCCGAGATTCTCACCTCCAGAGGCCATACTCTTAACCTCTGCACCATGCTGTCTCTCCATGATTACTATCAGCTACTGTACTTGCCTCAAAATGCATATGGTTAGTCTCTCCTTGCCATTTTTTAAAATTTCCTAAAACAATTTAATATTGACAAAATAGAGCCCACTTATATTCGTACCTTCCTCATACACCATCTTAAAGTGTTTCTGTGTACTCTCGCCATTTTTTTCATTAAATGTGATTTTACACAGTAGTCAAACAACAATTTTATTTGCTTTTTTGTACCATGATGCTATAGCAAAATCATGCAAAAATTTTTTATCCCCACAAATATATTTGATCATAATATTTGATTTACTAGTCGGCCGTTTGTGCTTTCCATCTATTTATATAGATATACTACACCCCCTACATGCTGAGTGGCAGACTCTGTGGCTACTTAGTTCACATCACACCAAGAATTCGCACTGAGTTCTCGATATGACAGCAGAGTGGCTAGAACACAAAAGGAACGTTGGAGCCCTGCCAGGTAAAACAAAATCATGACACTTTAGCTCACCATGTGGCCCTAGGGCACAGTGCAGGCAACACAGCCCAGGTCACAGTGTGAAGAAGAGAGTTTATGGGAAAACCAGTGTGTCAATTACAAAAGTCCAAATTGTGTAGAGAAGGAGAGGAACCAACATCAACCAGCACATGTGCACGCCTGTGTGTGGATGAGATGCCAGTCAGGCAAATGCCACTTCCAGTTGCTGTAAATTATTAGCAGAGATCTGCATTTTTAAACAAAGCAAGTCTACTGGAAATCCAGGGCAACACGCTTTATTATATGATATAAAAACAAAAACAAAAAAAAAACCCTACAGGTTCTGATAAAATAAATTTCCCTTGAGACAATGGTTGTTCTTCAGACCTTCAAAAGGATGAAAGGGCTTCATAGTACTTGGAGGTATGTCAAATTTAATTTCTTCCCTTTTCTTTCTTTTTCCTTAATGACACAAGCTATATATTCTTATTATACAGAGTTGAAGCAATACGGAAATAGGTAGAATAAGAATAAAGCTCGCCTCTTACAATCATCATCTTTCAACCCTAGTTCCCAGAAGCAACCACTGGCAACACATCAGAATAAAACTTACAGACTCCTTTCCTAGTTACAGACAAAAATATTTGCACATATACAAGTATATACGAATATGCAAATACATTGGTATACACACTCAAATACACCGAAGTCTAACTTTTGCTTATATTAATTAGAAAAAAGCAGGGAAAAGATGGAAGACAGATTGAAGCAAAGGTTGAAGACATACTGGGTCTCCTATGTTTCTTGAGTGTTAGCAGCTCAAAATAAGATTGAATTTAAAAGAATCACAAAGAAAAGATAAAAACGAACATAATTTTTAGCTGAGAATACAAAACACCAGTCAATAAATGATGTAAATATAACTTCAAACTGTGGCCAATTTAGTGTGATTAGTTACATAGCCATGCCTCCTCTGCAGAATTAGGCCAACAGTACCCCCAGCTTTGCACATTTTTGTCAGGTGATGCTTAGGAACAGGACAAATTTACTGTGTACACTCATTGCTATTCACATTCTTTCTTATTTGGTTTGACATTCTCCCCAACAGCTTTGCTCATACATTGCCCCCTTGCTTAAAATATTCTCCCTTCCCCCACTCCTACATCTTTCCCCCATCTACCTAAAGCTTATTTGTGCTTCAAGCGATAGATCATCTCCTCCCCACCTTGCAAAATCTTTGACTGCTCTGACCCAAGGAGATCGCTCTGCCTTCTGAAGCCTGCATGGTGGAGTTTGCCACTTTGTGCTCAACCAATCATTTTATGTTCCTCTAACGTTGTCCCTAACTAGACTGTATGCTTCTGAGTAAGGATATCTCAGGCACTCTCAGGTTGCCTGGCGTGATACATATAGGATGCACCAAAAGAATGTTTGATGAGAAATTTATTTCATTTGCTATGGACTGTAGTCAGATATTGGCTGGTGTGCATGGTTTAAATCTCAAGTAAGAAATCAAAGATGGTGTCCCCAAAGCGTACAAGTTCTGGGTTCTAGGAAAAAGGAAGTTTTCAAATTAACCAGAGCTTATCATCTTTGGGCCCCTCAATGGACTCCAGAGGATTATTAAGGCCCCTGAAATGATGAGCAAAATTGGGTGTATGTATCTTTGTGCATGAGGGCTGGGAGGAGCAGGTCCAAGGCTTTCATCAGATGATGCATGTAGTCTTTGCCTCCAAAGCATCAAGAAACATCATTTAGGCACACAGAAGACACGAAAGAGAAAGGGTTCAGGAAGGGATGGTGGTATTTGTGTGGCAGCACGGGGCTTGGATAACACAAAAGGCTTTCCTCTTTCCACAGATGGAAGAGTTTGTAGGAGCTCTTGTTTCCATTCCTCCTAAGCTCCCTTTATAGCAAAAGACTGCAGCAGGGAGGGTTTTAATAAGAAAAGTGCCTCAGGCCAGAGAGGGTTTACATTACAAAGAGGCTTACACCTTAATATGATCTCAAACGTCAGTACATCATCGCACGTTTGGTTGAACACACACACCACACTGCAAATTCCTCTTTCTGTTGGTATGTGCTTATGCATAACTGGTATAAATGATCCTTGTAATGAAACATGGCTCTGAAAACCCACGTATAGGATACGTGCTCCTTAGAGGATATTAGTAAGAATGACTCTGGAATACAATATTAAGCCAAAGAGAAGTCATATAACCCTTCTGCTCCTTAGAGGATATTAGTAAGAATGACTCTGGAATACAATATTAAGCCAAAGAGAAGTCCAGTGAGTAGAGCTCATTATTTCTGAAACTTGTCATGCCCTATGATAGGAAAAAAAAACAAAAACAAAAACAACAACAACAAAACACATCATTTGCACTGACTTAAATTAGAACTGGTTTCCCACTGAGTACTGTGTCGAATCTTTGGCAGAATAACAGACGATGCCTTCGACAATTACACACCCATCTTGGGATGAGACTGAACCCAGCAGCATTTAGACATATCTTGATTTCAAATAGTGGCAGCAATTACTCCTTTACATAGCTGGAAGCAAAGTCCAGATTTCCTGGGAATTGACACCTCTGGGTTTTGGTCCTGAGCCTGACATTAATAGGTATGTGACCTTGTATAAATCAGTTAATCAGATTCTCCCTATTTGTAAAATGAGAGGGTTGGATTCTACTTCCTCTCAACCCCCTTTCAGCTCTAACATTCTAAACCTCAAGTGTCACTTCAAAGACAGTGAAAGGCTTAAGAGATATTTGATTGGAAGCAAAAAATGAGGAAAGAAATTTATCTCACTGTGAGAAATAAATTCCTAAAAACTCATGGTGCATGATGATTCTGTAAGGTGGATCCTATTATATGCTCTTCTGGATAATTTACAGCTAACACTCAAGCTTTAGGTTCCCTGGTCACAGCCTCTTTCTGGAGGTGAATGCTACTTAAAAACAAACAAACAAACAAACCCTAATTACAATGGAGTCAACATCTAAAAGACGTTCTGTATTTGCTCATTTTGTATGTCATATAGAAAATTTTCTAATGTTCCATTTACCCAGGACCAAAAATCTGCCTTTTAAGAGTTTCTCTTTTCATTTAACTAATTCTTACTGGCCATCTATCATGTGACAGTATAGGGCCATGTGCTGGGTAACAGGGAGGTACCAGTGAATTGTTCTTAGAGATTCAGAATTCTTTTAAATGTGTGTAGCTCTCTCATCTTTTACCAATCTCTAAGGAGATACGAATAATTTATCTCCTTCAGTGACAGTATTTCAAAGGAAAACAAAAGGCATATACATACACTTCTGACTTGAGAAAAATTTCTTCCAGAGCTGAGAAGAAAGGCATAGAAAAGGTTCTTTTACTCCCCCTCAGGGAATGTTCAATCCTCTTTAAGATGGAAGAATTAGAGCAATGTCTCCTAGGGAATGGTTTCTTTCCAAGGATTTAGGGTCCACCAGTGTCAGTCACCAGGTAGTAAAAATATAGTAGCTTGGATCAAAGGATTTCTGCACTCCACAACTCATTTCTGGAGTTAAGTGAACACGACTGATGCTAAAATACATTGTTGACATAGGTGAGCTTCTTTTTCTTAATTTGAAAAATATACCAGGAGCCACTTTCCTGCCTAAAATCCTCAGTAGTACCAGGTTTTCCCTCCTTTTTGTATCTTTTTGTCATGATGAGTTGCTTGAGAATCTTAGTTTCCCCTCAGAATATATTTAGTCAATTATTCATGATATGCAGCCAAATTTTCTATCTGGGCAATACACATCTTCTCTAAGTAGAAAGAAAATAAGATGTTAAATCAATAAAATTAAATGGTTGATGGTCCAAATGATTCCACATTAACTTTTATTTTCAGGGCCTCTAAATCTTGTATCGAATGAAGTTATGAGGACCTACTATGCACTGGCTGCCTTGCTCGGAGATGGTGATACATGAAAGGCAACAGAAAGTAAGCCATTTAAGGCAAAAAAAAAAAAAGTTTCTCTATTTTCTTTGGTGAAATTTATGACCCACAAAGTTTAAGGGTACAGGCTGTCTAGATACAAGTCTTGCTTCTGATACTTATTAAATTACCTAGACTACCTGAGCATTAGTGTCCTCATCTGCAAAATAAGGATAATAGTACCTACCTTATACAAAGGTACTTCAAAAAGTTTATGGAAAGATTCATATTATGTTTTAATTTTATTTTTCCAAGAACTTTTTGAAGTACCCTCGTAAGTTTGCTGTGAGGATTAGAAGGGATAAGTCATATAGGACCATGTATTAGTCTCCTTGGGCTGCCACAACAACAGGCTGTCCAGATACAAGTCTTGCTTCTGATACTTATTAAATTACCTAGACTACCTGAGCATTAGTGTCCTCATCTGCAAAATAAGGATAATAGTACCTACCTTATACAAAGGTACTTCAAAAAGTTTATGGAAAGATTCATATTATGTTTTAATTTTATTTTTCCAAGAACTTTTTGAAGTACCCTCGTAAGTTTGCTGTGAGGATTAGAAGGGATAAGTCATATAGGACCATGTATTAGTCTCCTTGGGCTGCCACAACAAGATTCCACAGACTGGGTGGCTTAAACCACAGAAATTTATTTTCTCCAAGTTCTAGAGGCCAAACTTTCAAGACTAAGTTACCAGCAGAGTTGGCATCTGATGAGGCTTCTCTTCCTGGCTTGTAGGCAGCTGCCTTCTCCCTGCCCTCACAAGGTCTTTCCTCTGTGTGTATCTCTTCCTCTTCTTATAAGGACACTCGTTCTTTGGATTAGAGAGTCCTACCCTTATGACCTCCTTAAACTTTAACTATCTCCTTAAAGACTGTATCTCCAAATACAATCACATTGGAGGTTAGGGCTTCAACATATGAATTTATAGACTGAACACAATTCAGTCCATAGCAGACTCTCATCACACTTCCTGGCACATCAGTTAGCATTTATTGAGAACTCACTACCATTGCTACTGTTAGTTTTATAACGGTAGAAGTTATGAAAGTTTTCTCCATGAACTCAAGACAGGTGAGGAAGATGGCTTTATCATAAAAGTGAAAAAGAAAATGAGTATAACATCTTTTTCAGAAGACCCTGCCCCTCACCACCTGCTCAAAGAGATTGTTTTCTTTATGCTGAAACTCACTATCTGTGGATGGGGTCCCTACTGACACATATGGCCCCCTTTCTGATGTTGGTCACAAGTTAAGGTACCCTGTAGGTTCAGTGTCTGGGTCCCACAGTGGCTACCCCCACAGCCCATCATCCTCAGCTCAGTTAATCACACGCCTAAGCACTGCACAACCCGCCCCCGCCCCCGTAATAGCAACACAGCTGTTCTGCTCCATAAAGCGGGGTCCGAACTGCACAGAGGAGCCATTACAGTATTTCTCTGTGCTTTAATGAACAAGCTTTGAAAGCAGCACACTTTCCAAAATGAACCTCTGCAATATCCACTGTGACTCTCCTCTTGGCTCAGGGAGAAAATCTGTCACTTTGGAAACCGTGACCATTTGGTAGAACCTTTGTACGTGGGCTCCAAATGTAATGTTCTTTATGCAAATCTGAGACAAACAAGCTGGTAGGGAGTGAAAGCTGTTTTGTCATTCTTCGATGATACAAAAAACAATTTTACCTGCTCCAAAGAGCTAATTGGCAATGCAGATACTACATAAAAATCTATATCTTATACTCTAGCTTGCCTTCTGAAAAAGAAACGTCTACTGAGAATTTGGGTGAATTTAGTTGCAGATAAGGCCATGGAGTCAGAGACCCTTAATACTTTGTTTGATACCAACTGGTTTTCCTGGCACCAGATGGGTAAACCTAGAGTACAAGGGTTACCTAAGGGGTGAACATAGAGTACTCCAAAAAGTTCATGGAAAGATTCATATTATCTTATAATTCTATTTTTCCACAAACTTTTTGAAGTACCTTTGTGTAAATTAAACATGTAAATTATTCTAATAAATTAGAATAACTTAATACCAAATGAACTTTTTACATAAATTGAGCACATGTGTATCGGTACCTGAGTCATTGTAATTCAAACAATTACACAGTGGCTCACCTCCTTCTGACATTAAAAAATCAGAAACTTTCTTTACACATTTTTTAAGAAAAAACGTGCATGCCAGATTCCCAGACACCTCTCTATTAACTGTGTCAAAGGACATGGTGAGTCACTGTAGGGGTAAGGGTTAGCCCTGGAGATGAAGTTACAGTGTCATGAGAATCCCCTTGTCCAAAAGAGGATAATAAAACCTTTCCAAAGTAAAATATGTTTCATAAGAGACACTTTTATTTGGGAATAAACCCGAAGGGGGAAAAAGCTCAAGGGGGAAAAAAACCAGCCTTTATGGGTGATATTGCATCCCTACAAAACACACACACCAACAAAAACCTATTCATTTCACTTGTCCCCACTTTAATCCAAGATGTCATCATCTCTTCCTTCAGCCCCTGCGTAAAATTCTTTCTTACAGGTGTCTTCCTTTACACTCTTTTCCTCTTTCGATCACATATTACCTTTTCAAAGATTTTCTTTTTCACTGTGGTATAATATAAATAACATAAAATTTACTAGTTTAACCATTTTATGCATGCAATCCCGTATCATTAAGTACATCCACAATGTTGAACATCACAATTGTTTCCAGAACGTTTTCGTCATCCTATACTGAACCTCTGTACTCCTTCCCCAGCTTCTATCTTCTATCTCTATGAATTTGCCTATTCTAGGTATGTTATATAAGTAGAACGATACAATATTTGTCCTTTTGTGTCTGGTTCATTTGACTTAGCATAATGTTTTCAAGATTTATCTGTATTGTAGCATGTATTAGGATCTCCTTACTTCTTAAGACTAAATAATATTCAGTTGTTTGTGTGTACCACATTTTGTTTATTCATTAATCTATCCACGGGCATTTGGGTTGCTGTCATCTTTTGGCTATTGTGAATAATGCTGCTACAAACATTGGTGCATAACAGTCTGAACCCCTGATTTCTATTCCTTTGGGTGCATACCTAGAAGTGGAATTGCTGGATCATATGTAATTCTCTGTTTAACTTTTCGAGGAACTGCTTTACTATTTTCCGTAGCAGCTGCACCATTTTACGTTCCCACCAGCAATATACAAGAGCTTCAATTTCTCTACTTCCTCACCAGCACCTGTTACTTTCCAGTTGTTGTTATTGATGTTTTGTTTTGTTTTATAATAGCCATCCTAATAAATGTGAAGTGGTATCTTATTGTGGTTTTGATTTGCATTTCCCTAATGAATAGTTAGTTATGTCGAGTATCTTTTCCTGTGCTTATTGGCCATTTGTATATCTTATTTGAAGAAGTCTTGTGCCCATTTTAAAATTGGGTGTATTTTGCTCTTGTTGAGTTGGAATCTTTTAAATATATATTCCCAATATTAATATCCCATATCAGATATTTGATTTACATATATTTTCTCCCATTCTGTAGTTGTCTTTTTAGTCTCTAGATAGTGTCTTTTGATACACAAAAATCAGTTGATCATATATGCTAGGGTTTACTTCCAGACTCCCTATTCCATTAGTCATATATATATGTATCTATACACACATATATATACACACATATACACATATATATGTATGTAATTTTTAAACTCAGAAAGTGTGAGCCCTCCAATTTTATTCTTTTCCAATGTTTTTTTGGCTATTCTGGAACCCTTGAAATTTCATATGAATTTTAGGATCAGTTTTTCTATTTCTGCAACAAAACATCACTGGGATTTTGTTACGAATTGCATTGAATCTGTAGATCACATTGGGTAATACTGTCATCATAATACTATTAATTTTTCCAGTTCATGAGCACAAGGTATCTTCCCATTTATCTGTCTTTTTATTTATTTTAGCAATGTCTTTAGTTTTCAATCCAATCCAATCTTGACACAACAGCTAGAGGGAATTTTTAAAATTATCAGTGTAGCTTCTCTGCCTAAAATGTTCCAGTGGTTTACCAATGACCTTGCAAATATACCGGTACCCACATGGTTCTGCACAACCCAGACCCTACTTCCTTCTGCAATATTACCTCATATGATGATCATGCCTTATATTCCCCACTCACAAGCCATTGTGCTCTGTATTCAGTTTCTAGAACATGCCAAGCTTTTTCCTCCCTTAGGCTCTTTGTATGAAGGTACTCCAAAAAGTTCATGGAAAAAGTAGAATTAGAAGGAAATACATATCTTTCCATGAACTTTTTGAAGACCCCTCATATATGCTGTTTCCTCTGCCTGGATCACTCCCCATCCCCCACTGCCCCCAACTGGTTTTCTCTCATCTTTCAGGTTTTGCATAATTACAACCTCCTCAAAGAGGCCGCTCTAATGATGCTTGGTAATTAGCTCCACCCATTTTATCACTGCTCCCTGTTTATGGCCTTCACAGCACTTAGCTCAGTTATGCATTTGGTTGCCTTTTCTCTGTTTATTGCCCAGCTCCCCCAGGGTAAGGGTCTTAGCCACCTTGTTCACCCTGGGTCCTCTGAGCCTGGCACATTGTTGACCTGCAGTGAATAATTACTAATGAAAACTAGCAATGCCATTTATAGCACACAGGCATGAAAGTCCTGTGAAGCAGGTCAGCAGGAAACAGGAACACTCCTCAGTGGATGCTGATGGGTGGGGCACACCAAACGCTACTCAACCACATCTACTTTCGGCCTGGAAATTCAGAGATTTAAAGAACACGTCTTGAGAGAAGGAACACTTTGAATGGTACATGACTAAAAATGTTTGTTAAAAAATCTTTGGTCCCATGTCATAGCTTACTCTACAGCTTTAGGACATTGCACTTACTGATAACAATGAAGAACAAAGAGTTATTCCACATTCAGAGAGTTCATAGCAAAACACGTCCAGAAGTCCTAGTAATGCTTCACCACCATTCATAACTGGTGATGGTTCAGACTCCACTAGCTCCTTTCGAGACAATTTACTAAACCTACTGCTATCAGTGACCTTAGTCACAGATGTGATGGGCTGGGAAGTAAGTACAGTATGGCTACTTCATGGAGAATGGGAAATCAAAGTAGCTCCCAGGAAGGAGCTGCTCCATGCTGAAGACTTGACAGATAACTCAGGAAGTTACCAGGAGACTCCCCCAGAGGGCTTTCTAAGGAACTGGTTCTAAACAAGAAGGTACCAGATGCAGAACAACACTTCCTGGTCACCAGCACCAATGGAAATCACAGCTGGTTTCATGCCTGGCTCTGCTAACCATGAGGCCTGGGTGACCTTCGGTAAGTTACTGAACATCTTTGACTCACGCTTTTCACAGAGGCCACCAGAGCACCTACAGTACATATTGAATTTGAATGTGGGCTCTAGAAGCAAACTTCGGGTTCACGTGCTGACTTTGCCTCGTATGGGCCATGTGCTGCTGGGCAAGTCAGGCAAGTCTCTCTCTCTGGGCCTTGACTTCCTCACTGGTACAGTGGGGACAGCAAGAGTAGACAACCCTGAGTATGAAGATGAGACACAACCCCTAAAAGCACGTAACTCAGTACCTACAGCATGAGAGATGCCAGGAAATGCCAGCATTGCTACAATTCTTATTTTCCAGCCCATTCTACAAACTTGTGTTCCTTAACACATGAACTGAAACAAGTTCTCACATGCACCTAGCAGGAATTTTCTGGTAGCAAAGCCAAAGTGAGAAATGCAATGAAATATTATATATACTCTAAGATCCGAGACTAATGCATTCAGAATCCCTGATCATCAGAGCTATTTAAGCAACTCCCTGCACCTATGCCATATAAAATGTGAGGAGAGGTGAGCAGGCAAAGATGAAATCCTATTCAGTGGGGAGAAGAGGCAGTAGGGTGAGGAGATACCAGAGATAGATAACCAACCTCCGCCCCTCGCATACGATTTTGCATTTAGTTCCAGGAGTTCACAGACTGCGCAAAAACCCCAGCCTTCAGCTGCTAGAACTCTGTTTAATTCAGAAGGCCTGGGGGCCTTGACATACCCAATATCGACCCCTCCAGGATGCTTCCTCAGGAGCACATTGCTGCTCCCACAGGACAAAGACATTTCTCAGCTGCTAAAATAGCAGAACCTCTACAATTCATACACACCTCAAACCTTTTGTGGGAGGTTCTTCCAGCGTTAATCTTCCATCCTTAATGAGTTCACCAAACCCGGAGCCTTGTTCTTTATGCTGAAGACAATCTGCTTATCTACCACTGAGCAAGGGCAACTTATTCTTTCAACACAAATTAATTGAGCGACTGCTGTGTGCAGGCCACTGTGCTAGGGGCTGAGGGTAAAGCAGTAAATAAGACAGATGTGACATCTTTCTCCAATGATTTCACAGACTAGAAGGTGAAACTGCCAAGTAATTTGCGAGTGCAGAGGTGGTATGAGATGCTTGGGAAACAGACATGGATGTGATCCAGTCTTGGGAGCTCAAAGAGGCTTCTCAGAGAATATAAAAGCAGAGAGTGAAAAGAGGAACCGGAGTTAATGAGTAAAGGAATATGAAGGACAGGGATGGAGGTGAAGTGTCTATTCGAGGGAAAGGAATAAGCATGTTGGAAATCCAATGGCAAGAAGGGGCTGGGTATTCTCAAGGTCCTAAAAATCTCAGTGTAAATAAACTTGAGAGTATATAATGGAAAGTAGCAGGAAAGGAGCCTGGTAAAGAACCTTGAAAGGGGATCCTGGAGAGGTTTGACTCTATCCTGTAGAAAGCAAGGAGAGTCAAAGAATTTTAAGCTGAGAAGTCACACAGCTCACAGACACTGCCAACTCTGAGTGCCATCTACATTCGGTGACAGGATGGGCTTCATCTACCATTTGTTCATTGGACATGTACCTATGGGAGACTGCTTCTCATACATGCGGCCTGTGCTGGGGTTCTCTGAGAAACAAGACCCTGCTTCTGCCCTCACGAGGCCCCCTGCTGAATAACATCTTTGTCAAAATATCATGACAGAAATGGGTGGGGATCATTAAGGACCAGAAATGAGTGTAGTTGTGGCTCGGAACAGCCTCCCAGGACACACGGTGAGTTACAATGGAAGAGTGGGGAGGGAAAAAAAAACCCTAATAGGACCTTGGTCTCAGTGAAAGTGACATGAAGCTGGCAGAGGAAGAAGGTGCTGCAAGGGACTCTTGCTGGGCAAACCCTCATGGCAGGGAGCAACAATGCAAGGAGCAAACAATGAGTGGTTTTTAAAATAAATAATAACAAAAAGGCTGGCTCTCACCAGGTGCTCTGCGGCCTTACTACAGCAAATTTAGAGTTTTTCCAAACACTCTTAAAAGATAATTAACCTAATTTTGCGTGTTACAAAGTCATTTGAAATCTCAATTTGGTGAATGGAATAATATATTCACCAGCATGTGTGTGTTAGTGATAACTCAGTTTATCAAGGGCCACAGAACCCAATCTGGAGGAGCATGCCTCCAGCCTTACTACAGCAAATTTAGAGTTTTTCCAAACACTCTTAAAAGATAATTAACCTAATTTTGCATGTTACAAAGTCATTTGAAATCTCAATTTGGTGAATGGAATAATATATTCACCAGCATGTATGTGTTAGTGATAACTCAGTTTATCAAGGGCCACAGAACCCAATCTGGAGGAGCATGCCTCCCTGTGAACCCAGGGGCTGGTAATTATCTCCTTCCAGCCTTGCCACCTGTAATAAGTTTGTTTGTGATGTGGTCCAGTTTTGAAATATAGTACCAGCTTGTCTCTATGACCCCCCAATTTCAGGATTTACACCTAACACAATAAAGTTTAAAGGGGGAAGGATTCCATACTATCCATAACTGCCACTAAGATATAATTAAATCAGATACATTTTCGACCCCCCAATTTCAGGATTTACACCTAACACAATAAAGTTTAAAGGGGGGAAGGATTCCATACTATCCATAACTGCCACTAAGATATAATTAAATCAGATACATTTTTAGCTTTTTTAGTTTAGTTTTATCCACAAAAAAAAGCTATTTAAGATTTTCACTGCTATTTCAGATGTTTCAAAACAAATCCCGTATTAAGAAACAAGCCATTGGGGGCAATCTAAATGCATACATTTTAATTACATGAATCCCTTAATTAATTTTGACAGAGGATTTTACAACAGAGATCCCAAGCCAGTCCTGTTTTCCCCAGAAAAGCATTGTGCCTATAATCCTTTTTCACAAAGCCTTCTGCTGAGGATGGGGTTTTTTAAAAGTCAGCATCTTTAACTACTTTGATTGCTAATAATGACAAGACAAATAAGTACATCCCTAGTTACATCATGAAGTCACACTCAATCTGTCCCAACTTGCATCAATGTGGCCCAAGATAGCACCACTGTTCATTAGTTTTTCTTGTGATAAGATCTGGAGGCAAAGGTGTAGGTTAAATATACAGACACCAATTGGATTAATGAGAAACCTAATGCATTCCAAAGGAAGTAATAAACCAAACCCCAGAGAAAAATTAAGTCAGTTGTCCCACCATATCTCAGACTCTATGAGTTGCTCCAGAATGGAGGCCATATTGTCCCCAAGGCTATTCTTCCAGTGTCCAGCACGGGGGTCGGCCTGTTGTAGGTCCCCCATAAATGTTGCTGCATCTACATGTTGTTGTCAGTCTCCAGTGCCTCAGCCAGATATTTTTTTCCCATTCGCCATCATTCAATTTCAAGAGGCAGAAAATCCTTATTCATTCTCTCACAATTACTCTAGCTCAAACAACAAATAAGCCCACTTGCTCTACAAAAGCGTTTTACATCCTTATACCAACTGCTTTGGATTTTTGCCATTGGGTCTAGTCGATTCCATTACCCTTTCCATCACTCAGTCAGATGTTTGCTGACCTCCTACTGCGATACAGCTGAACAGTCCCTGCCCTTCAAAAGCTGACAATTCTGATAGTTGTACCAAAGCTGGCCCTCTTGCAGGGAAACTAGAAAAGCAATTCCTCTTTGTAAGTATGTCTTTTCATCCCTAGACCCTGAATTGTTCACATTCTGAAATTCAAATAAGCACCTTGGATCACTTATTCTTTGTACATGTAGTGGCGATGTACCATTAGCTTTGCTATATGTTTATAAGCCTCACTTGTAACCGCCTCCACAGAAACCCCATCTCTAAGTCTGGGTGTCAATGTTTTCCAAACTCCAGCATATCTACAAATTACCTGAGGATATTGCTTGATTCAGTACCACTGGGGCAAGGCCTGAGCATCTGCATTTCTAGCAAGCTCTCAGGGATTGCCAGTGTGGCTGGTCTGAAGCCCTCACTTGGACTAGTGAGGGACTGGCGCACACTGAAGGGGCACCAAACTGTCTAGTTACTGCTCAAGCAAACGTATCTTGTTTCATCCCTTTGCCCCTGTGGAATTCTTTCATTCTAATTTATAATTTCTCCTTCGTATCACACTCTGATTTTGCTGGTGTTCCCCAGTGTACCCATAAAACCAACACCACAACCTAAGTGACCTCCATATGGAAACAGCCAAAGTGACTCACTTTGCTCTTTCCCCATCTGTCATTTCAATCACTGAAGACACAGAAATTTAAAAAGAGGAAGAGAGAGAGAAACAATAAAGTACCTAATGTCCCATGTTCCCCTGTTTATCTGAAGGTGTTGATTACCTAGAGGTAATTTTTTTCTTGTAAAGCAATTTATTTTAAATAAAAAAAGGTCAGGCAGAGATTTCATTTATCACTATTACAAAGGAGTCTAACCCAGTGATGGAGAAAGGGAAGGAGAAATTAATTACAAGTCAGAAGCTGCAATAACACTCCCGGTAATTGTGACAAAAATTTTAAATTAACATTTCTGTCACTGAGAGAAGTTTGATTAATTTTACAATTGGAGATGCTATCGCCAGAATATTGGGGCGATCGGAGAACACAGCAGTTTGCGGTTTGAGACATAGATCTGCTTCTTTAAGACTGAAAATGTATCTGCGAGGCACCTTCACACTTTATTAACAGCTCAATCAGTGCCATGCTGGAAATAATTAGCCCAGAAACCATGGAATAAATAGATCTTGACTGGCAAACCACGTGAAAAGAGATGCATGCGACCAGCTTCTCTGTAGCTGTAACAAAGCAGACCTTGTTTTCTGTGTTACAAAGTATTCAGGGAAGACCTGCTGTTGTCACTGCAATTTTCCCTTCGGGAAATAAAACTGAGCAGGCAGCGGTGAGACTTTTTCACTTGCATTTCTTTAAAGGTTTTATTGTGGGCAGGGATTGGGGTAGGACCTAAGGCCCAAACAACAGAAATTAAGAGAAAGCAAAACATGTATTATTAACATATTTAAAACCACCTGAAAATGTTCTCCTGATGATGATTTTGTCAATGATCTATGCAGCATACTGGCCTCAAACAAACACACTTAACATTTAGTTTAGGGCTTATAATGTCCCAGGCACATAAATTCTAAGGGCTTCATCTGGATTAATTCATTCAACCTTCACAATGACCCTTTTAAAGCAGATTTTAGAATCATCCTCATTTTAGGGATGCCCTATTGTTGCAGCACAGGGAGGTTAAGAAACTCACCCAAGATCATATACCTGGAAAGTCAGGAACAAAGATTCAGACCCAAGCGACCTGGCTCTAGAACCTGCAGACTTAACCAAGGTCAGCACCCTCCATCCCTCAGGTCAGTTGCAGCTCTCCAAGTTCTCTTGGAACACAGCACACTCATTCATTTACATATTGTCTATGACTATTTTTCACTACAATTACAGGGTTGGGTACTTGTAACAGAGACCTAAGGCTCGCAAAGCCAAAAATGTTTAATATTTGCCTTGTACAGAACAAGTTTCCTAACCTCTGCTCTTAACTATGATACTATACTGCCTTCTAGAAGATTACTATACTAACTCACAGCATCTAGAAAAGGCTCAAATAGTGACGGACACTTTGGGATGCTAAAAAGTCAAGTGACGGGGGAAATGTGAAATTAATGGGACAGGAAACTTACCTGCAAAACATATGTTAGCTTCTTAACTTATTAGAGGTCCCCAATAATGTTATACAGTATTACATTAGATTTTGACATAATACCTCATTCAATTTGTGGAGGAAAGCAGGAGAGAAATACAGTTTCTTAGTAGGTGCCCCTACAGTCAGGGAGGTGGTGGTTTCTAGCACAGATCACTGAGCTGTTTGTCAGGGAAGTGGACCTGGGAGAACAGTATTTGTTTGTCTCTGCTGAGATCAAATGGAACTGCATGGCAAATTACAGCTTGAGAGTACTGCTCACACTGATATCTTGTGGGTCTTTAGAAAAAGTTTGAGACCATGTAGGCACTTTCCAAACCCATTGAAAAAAAAAATACAAGCAATTCCAGCTTGGGAAAGATAGCTTCCCCCAAAGTTTGAGCTATTTAACTGTACAAGTTAAGAGACAAACGATATACATTTAGGTGGAGAGAGAAGGGTAGAAATACAGTAGGAACTCAGAAGGGTAAAAGAGTAAGAGCAATGACTAATAACAATCCCTGGTGTTCCATGTTAATAGATATTAACTGGCATTCAACAGAGGTTTGTGGCCTGAAATGGAAGCCAGTGAGTGAGGAAAGGTAAGCTTTAAGCACAAAAGGAACATTTATAATAATACACTATTTACATAGCGAAAAGCCACATATTAAAAAGCAGAAATAAGAGTAGAAATTAAGAAATCATTTCAAAATTAAAAAGAAAAATCAAGGAAATGTGAAATCCTAGGTATTAAAATCCATTTAAAATTTACGGTAATTAAAATGATTGCATTGACCTAAGAGTGAGTGGGCAGAAAAGAATAGAAACTGCATTAAGTATTAAAATATGTACATGGTCAATATAGACAAAAGGAGGCATTGAAATCAGTGAAAGAGATATTTCATAAGTGGTACTTAGATCTCTCCTCCCAAAATGTTAAATACCTACTTTCCCATTATACATCAAAATAAGTTGCAGGTGAATTAACAAGTTTTAAAAAAATTATACCACACAGGAAGTAAAGGAGAACACAGGAGCACATGTGCTCACTCTTAGGGTGAAATGATCAAAAAGCAAGGGAAGAGACGGTGAGAGAGATTTTAGAAATATTTGTCCTCATAAAAATGCAATAAAAAATTTTATTTCTAAAATATAAAAGTCAGACAAAAGCCTGTGAACTATTACTATGTTAATTGTTTACAAGATAATGAAAAGATACTTTAATTACAATGAATAAGATGCAAAAACAACAATAATAATAAACATAAAATAATAATAATAATAAAAGGGAAACACTCAAAAATCCAGTGAACCTAAGAGAAAATACTCGAAAATTCTTTGCTGTCAAAACAATGAAAATTTTCATAATAACTAGATACCTATTTTGACCTATGAAATTAACCAAGATTAGAAACCACCACCACCTCCATCTGCAGTGTGCAGGGTTTAATTCAATGGACCTCCTCACATGGTTGTGAATGATGTGTGCCCGTAAAACTGTTTAAAAGGCCTGATCAACCTAGCAATTTAAAAATTTTATCCCAAGGGGAGAAAAAAATGACAGATGTGCAAAGAGTTGAATGAAAGTATAGTCCTGGTAGAACAGTAGACAAAAGTTAGAAGTGGGGGTGGGGGATGCCAACATCTAACAATATGGTCGTATAGGATATGGCACATCAACAGAATAGAATAATGTGTAGTTCTAATATGCCTGATGTAAAGCAAGATTTAAAGGTAGGAGAAATGTTCAAATATACTGTCGAGTGAAAAGTAATTACAGCACTGTATGTGCAATAAGATCCCTGACTCAGAAAAAAAGAAGAAATAATAGCATGTAAAATATTTTCTATAGGAAGATTACAGGAGGAATATTGTTCTTCTTTGTGCTTTTCCATATTTTCTAAGCTTTATTCAGAGAGTGCAAAGTAATTCTGTAATCAGTGTTGATATATGTGTATAATGACCACTTTGAAAGAGAATGTGGAAAGAAATTGATCGAACTCTCCCAAGGACTTAGTGGGGTGGGGGAGGGGGTGGGAGTTGCAAGAGGATCTGGATAGTTAGAGAAAGCATCACCCCAGCAATAACTGCCAGTGAGTTACTTAGGTCGTATATTAGCCCAATTAGAGTTAGGACCTCTGTGGGATCTTCCTGTAGCACCGTGTTGCCTGGAAAAGGTGGGTGAGTTATCAGGATGACAGCCTGACAAAACCCTGGGCTTCAGACAGCCCCCAAACATACTTGGACCACTACAAGAAGGGAACTATCCCTCCAAATTTTCTGAGCATGGGCAGAGGTTGTACCAAATGACCTCAGAGCGACCAGTCCACCCGCTCCAGATTCTGGGATCACAGTGTCATTGTCTGTGACTGAAAAAAAGCAAACTGACACTATGAGACAGGAAGCATTTCATAGTGAGCAAGTACAATTTTTCCTTCAGAAACTATCAAAGGTAAAGACTCCATTAGAAGTGTTGTCACCCAATCTGATTCTCTCTCCCCTTTCTAAAAGCAGCAAGAAACGTTAAAAAGCAACGTGATAGAAAGCTTTTAGTTTGGATCCGTATACACTTCGTTTCTCTGATGGGAAGTGAGTTCTACCTTTGAAGGTGTGGGCTTCATGCAGAGAAGAGCTCAATCGAGACTCCACCACTGCTCCACTTAGTCCAGCCATCTCTTTCTGCTTTTACAGGAAGGAGGAGGAACACCAGGGTGTCAGCTCATAGGCGATTTGGGCTCATCTGCAAAATTACGCTGCTGGGATCCACCCCCAACAGTACTAGTACTTAGCACAGTGCCTGACACATAGCAGATACTCTGTAAATATGCTTGAATAAATAATTCCATGAAATCAACATTTCATGGAAGACAACTAGCATTATGCTTTTTTAAAATTCCCTTTCTACATATTTAACTGGCAAGTATCTCGAATTTTACTCATTTTGGTCATTCTGGAATAATTCTGTGACTTTGATGATGACACGTCAACACAAACTTTCACCATCCAGTAAATTTAGGCTACCTGCTGGATTCTGCATGTTCACTTGAAAGACATGTGGCATTCACCCAGCCCATCCTACCTAGCTGTACAAATGAGGACCCAGAACCAGAGAGCAGGTAGGAATTATTAACTGATTTGAGATTAATTTCCACGTTTCCCTCCTCCCAGGCAAGTCTCAATCAGATCCACCTTCCATTCAGTTAGTCCCCTACCAGGCAGACAGGGAGAGGAGAATAAAACTCATGCTTGTGTGTAAGGAACCATCACATTGTGACTTTTTCCCTCCCATGCTGAGTTACTTTCCTCCTGTCAGGTCACAGCCATACACCCCCAAATAATGAGTTTAAATAATTAAGGCAAGTCATGTAGATGGCAGAATTCGATTAGATGACATGGTAGTTTGTATGGTAGTGAATTAGAGCAAATCACCCGGTCTATATTTTTAAAATATACATATCTGTCCCCTCTCCTTGCCACCACACCCAAAGATTCTGATTCAGTCAGACTGGCATGAGCTCCACGAACCTGTATTTTTAACTAGCTCCCAGATGATTAAAGAAGATGGCTTGAGAAGCACTTTCTTTGACCGTGAGCTCCAAGGAGGCTGGCAGAATCTTAGCTAGATATCCACAATATATTGCCCATTGCTTATCATGGAGAAGTTGCTCCATAAATGTGTGTTAAATTCATGTTTACTAGGGATGTTTTGTGTCTGCTTAAAAGACACAAAGCCAATTTACTAGTTGGGAATGAGTTTAGGATAAATATTTGAAGTCAGTGTGTTATTTGTTTACAACAACAATAAAAAGGTCTGTTTTTCACATTTTATTCTACTGGGATTCTGCCACCTACTCTCTCACATGCTATATAGCTCAGGAAAATATAGAAAAGGCAAGGAGAGCGAGGCTCAGAGTCATCAGTTTCCCCAGATCGCATATTCAAGATCTGTCTGAATCTACAACCCGTGCCTGTCACACTTGGTCTTGGGAAAGTTATAGCACAAATAGCAGGTAGGGAGAGTAACAGTCACGACCACGGAGTTCCATCCAGTTTCAAATCACCCGTGAGCCATGTGATCTTGGGTGACATACAACTTCTCTGAACCTCAAATTCCTCATCTGTAAAATGGGGAGCTGTTTTCACATTTTCTACTTAGGGACACTCTTAGGGGACATAGGATCACACAGAACTGGGTAAGTGTGACAACTGTGTAAAAAGTTTTGTAATTTCCGAGAATTATATATCTAAGTCATCACTATGAATACTACTAGTCTTTTAATCCCATTTTAAAAATACTTTTTTTCTAGTAATAATTTTTAGTTTCATACTGAAGTAAGTTTTGACAACATGCATTTTTATGCACCTATGTGGTTCAGTCAATTTACTGAGACTGTTATTTCCCAGTCCCCTTCCCAAAAAAGGTGAAGAAAATATCAACTCTGTTAGCTATTTATTGTCTAAAATTATCATGAATTAGGACTAGTTTCTTTCTCTTGAAACCGGGTCTTCTTAATAAATATCCTTTTTTTCTCTTTACATCTTCTTTATTATCACTGAAGCCTAAAAGTAGTTTATATCTGCTGATTAAAAAAACCCAAAAACCTCTTTCTACATACAGAATCAAAAGCACATGATTACCTGTAGGATAATTCAGACTATATAATTGTATCCTTCCTGTTTTATTATATTTGTCATGTCTTTTCCCCACCTTTGACCGCCAACTGTTTGAGAAATACGTGAATATATCCTAACAAGTAAATCTTTTTTTTTTTTTTTGTCCATGTCCGGCAACAGATCGCAACCCTCAGTGTCGCCCCCATACCGGACCGGGACCGGCAACGGGATCGCAACCCTCGGCGTTGCCCCCATGCCTCGCTCAGCCAGTGAGCGGGAACCGGTCTGTATGTGGGATCCGAACCCTTGGCGGGAGCACCGCCGCGCTTCCCAAGCGGCGCACTATAGCAGTGCGCCACCAGGCTGGCCCTACTGAATCTTAATTAGGTTAATTAGGCATTGAAATACAAATGCCCCAGGTCCTGACATAGAAAGTAGCTATTTCCATTCCATTCTATTCTATTAGTAATTTTAGTGGTTCAGAATATCCCTTCACAGAATACTGGTTTCTGATTAGCCTATTTTTCCCCTCCCCCAATATCATCCTCCTTTAAAGTTAAATTTTTCATTTGTAGGTAAGTCTTGATCTGGTCAGAAATGGGAAGGAAGTTGTGTTAGTCTGGGTCTTTGGGAGGAAGCTGGGGTAGTCTAGAGAGAGCTATCAGATCATGATGCAGTATGACTCCAAGTGAACTAGAGAGGGAGAGAGGGTTGGGTGGAGCAGCTTTTTCAGCAAAGTCATGGGAAAGGGCCAAAATTCATGGGCAAATAAGCCTCTTGTCTTCCAGGAGTGGGTCTGTCTTATTTTCCCCAACACTGTCAGTTATTTGCAAGAAGTAGTTGGTAAGAGATGTGGTCTTGTTGCATGCCCATAACAGATTTCAAATTGCAGTGGCTGGGCCCCTCAGTCAGTCATGCTCCTGTGGTAGAAGATCTGCAAAGATAACTCTGATTGTCACTGCTGTAGTCTTCTATGAATTAGACATTGGATTGGAGAGTGTTTCTCAGGTACCACATTTACTTGGCCCCATGAAGGAGGAGAAAAAAATATAGTGTTTGGAAAGGGGGCTCAAGAAGATAACAACAAGGTCCAGGAATTCTTAGAGGTAGAAACAAACCAGGAAGTTTGTGGGATTTTTAAAAATAGCTTTCACTGCTAAGCCATCAGAGCTGGTAAGATTCAATCCCAGGAGCAGCAAGACCTTCCAAGTTAAAACAGTAAATAATTTGATTGAGATAAAGATTAATAGCCAAAATCATGCAAGTCAGTCAGAAGCACCAGAGAGCATCAATCTCCAAAGATTAATAATGGTAAAAGACAACACTGTGATAATCAGTTTCACAGTGATGGATCATGGGAGAGTTTAATGAGCGAATTTCAGGAGGAGAATTTCAATAGAGTAGACTAGACATGGGGATAGCGTAAATCACATGGCTAAACCTGAAAGTGGGCTGTCTGCCTAGAGGACACAGGCGGGAATACCATTTTCCTGTCTTCGTGCTAAATGCTGAAATATCACACAAATTGGTGTCAGGAGGTTGAATGGAATCTGCTGCTGCAGAACGTGACTGGAGGAAAGAATCTGTGCTCACCATTCTAATTTAGAAGGCAGGAGAGCTGAGCTAACAGAATGTAATGGTGTCTTAATGTGCTCAAGGAGACTGAGAATCATTAGTCACTGTCTGAGGAGGCACACAACTGATGTCATTTATGGGACAGTGTCATATTTCAGAAAGTAGGGCTATCGTCCTCAGTGTTTGTGTCTGCCAGCCTGTGCATACACGGATTTAATCTAACAGGTATTGTGTGCTCACCAGGTAGCAAGCACTATGCTAGGCCTGGGGGATAGAATGATAAATGAGACTTGGTCCTGGACCTCAGAAGATTTAGAATTTACAAAAGAGAGACAGACATGAGCATAAATTATAATAAAATGCAATTTGTCCTGGCAATGGGTGGGAAGGATAGCCTATGATTCAGATCATGGAGTTTAGAGACACACTGGCCCATGTTCTAGCCCCAGTTCTACCACATACTGGTTATGGAACTGCAGCAAGTGTATGTGCTTCAGTAGGTAATACTTTTCTCCCACAGATTAATAACTACCTTAATGATATTATTATCATACATAAAATTAAGAAGGAATAGAGTATATTCTAGCCCCAGTTCTACCACATACTGGTTATGGAACTGCAGCAAGTGTATGTGCTTCAGTAGGTAATACTTTTCTCCCATAGATTAATAACTACCTTAATGATATTATTATCATACATAAAATTAAGAAGGAATAGAGTATAAGGAGAAAATAATTGTTTCTGCAAAAGATGGGACCAAGATGTGGATTAAGATTAGGGGAAGAATTTTTAAAAGGAAGGGATAGATATCTGAGATGGGCCTTTGTAAAAAAGAGTTTTCCAGATTCAGAAGGGAGAAAAGTTTTCAAGGATGGAAGAAATCTTATGAATCAAAGCAGAGAGTATGACAATCCATGGCTGGTTTGAAAAGTGGCAAGGCTTTCAGTGTGGCTAGGGTGTTTTATGTTCCATGGGATGAGGTAGGAAAAGTTGGTTGGGATAAGACAGTGAAAAGTTTAAACATCATGCATGAGAGTCTTGAAGAAGTTAAATTTGCAGTTGGAGGGATTAAAAAAAAAAGAAAAAAGAAACATTTATAAAGCATAGAGATATCTTTAAAGGAAAAAATAAGCAAAATGTATAGAATAAAATATGCTATGACCTAATTTATACATTTTTAATTTGCCCTTTGTCAAATCGAGCCCCTCCAAACAAAACTATATTCACCAAAAGCGTAATTAAAACAAGTGGCTTGGAACATGAGTATTGGTCACAAAGACCAAGTAGTAATGGGTGATTCTGTCCACGTCATCTGTGTGTTTGTAAGATCAGTGATTATTATTAAGCGACTAAGCACCTACAACCACACTTCCTCATGAAAATGCTGACAATGGTGACCACCATCTGTTGTGCACATCTTATGTGCTAAGGGCTTTGTGATGAGTGACTTCTGTTATTAATGCCCATTCTGCTGGTGAGAAAATGGAGTTCCTGAGAGATTAAGTTACTTTCCCAAGGTCCCAAGGGTCACACAGATAGTAAGTAGAGCACCTGGGATGCGACCTAACTCAGCACATACCACGTAGCTGCATGTGTGCTCCCGTATCTCCCTCCTTCCTCCCCTCCCAGACAAGCGGCGGTGGTCGTCCATTCTGCATGGAGCAAAAGGGACTTTAGACTCCCACTGGTTTCCATTCTATTCACATCGGGCAAATTACACTATAAATTAATCCTGATGAAACATTCAACTCTTCCCTCCCCATAAGCTAAGAAGACTCACTGCGGTCCTGAGGCTCCCACAGAAAGGACCTTCAGAGAAAAATCCAGAGGCCTTGATTACATTTGCTTTTTAATTAATCTAAAGTGTTAATTTTCAGCTGGAGGAAAGTTAATTTTTCCTTTTGTTAATCTAATGGCCACAGGCAATACTAGTGCTACTGCAGCAAAAGTTTGGAATGACTGTCAAGCTCCCCAGCGCTTCGATAAATGCAGTGGCAAATAAAACAACTTCCCTGGAAGGCACACAAATTTAAATAATTTCCACAGATGGTCTCTGCTTCTCTCTGTGAAAAGAGAAAAAGGCTAATTTCAACCTAATCAGGCCACACTAACACCCAGGCAAATCCCTTCTTTGATCCTTTCACATTTCTTCTCTGAAAATGAGAAGAAAAAAGCAACACCAATTTCTTCCAACAGCAGAGAAACACTAAAGTTTGGGGTTTGAGAATGTGACATCTTTCTGGAGAGCTATTCTGTTCCCAGGTGTTCTCTCCTGTCCCAAATTATATAACTACATTATAGGTTGAGACTTTTTTTTTTTTTTGACTACAACAAAGACTGTTATTTGGAAAATAAATTAAAGCTACAAGCCACCTGATTTTTCTGAAGGAAACTCAGGATATGTCACATTTGTATGTCAAATAAGTTTAAAGAGGCTGGGCAAAGATGATTGTTAGGTACAGACAGGGGCTCAAAGCACACTGGGGTGATAAGCTGAGATGAAACCCTTACAACTGCATCTCTTGCTCCTTTATGAATGTTTGAGACATTCCAAAGAGGCCCGTCAGGCACTGGTCAAAAGCCTGTGGAGGAACCTGAACTTTGAAATTTAGGAAGGCGACCAGAGGCACCTGAAGTTTGGCTTTGACTCAAGACTTCATGAGTCAAAATGACTGACATCACCTGACACCACAATCCATCCTTTAAAAATACTTTCTAACTAGTTCTTTTATTTTATCCACCACCATAATTTCACATGCCAACTCAAATTGGTGGTGGCTACCTGAAGCACCATGTTGAAAAGAGATTGTGAGACTCAACGGAAAAGGACCCCCTGATCTTTGTGACA
Organism: Galeopterus variegatus; assembly: GCF_000696425.1. Taxonomy (NCBI): domain Eukaryota; kingdom Metazoa; phylum Chordata; class Mammalia; order Dermoptera; family Cynocephalidae; genus Galeopterus; species Galeopterus variegatus. The sequence continues at coordinate 263,869 of NW_007728052.1, read as the reverse complement.
CCCAACCCAGTGCTTAGTTATGCCCACGGCACAGGGGAGTGGGGGCACATGTACGAGGTATCTGCTAGCCACGCACCACATGGTTATTTCCTAGCTTGCCAGTGATAACAAGGCTTCAGTCACGAAGGAAATCTTAACTCCTAAAATATCACCCATCCAATGAACTTACCTATAAACCATTTTGAACAAAAGAGTATCAGTTATCCTTTCAAGAAATTCCATGACTTTTATTTTTCTCCAAAGTAATTCTTACCCAAGAAATTTGTTCCTTATAGTGAGCCTATCCATTTCAAAACCTTTCCTTCTTGAGGAAAGAAACTTGAAAGCCTGCAGCTTTGGCTCTGAGTCTGTAAATGAACTACATGCTCAATTCTGGATCGAAAAATAGGGGAGAAGACTTACGCAGGCATCAAGGGGTTACACCTCTGTGCACAGAAAAATACTTTCCAAAAGTGGGTTAGAAACAGACACAATGAATTCAGCCCATCCACTTTTTAATGGCTTCCATTATTAAAAACATTACTTATGCTTTTTTGCATGACAAAGAACATGAGTAATAATTTTGATAATAACTTTGTCTTTGATACACAAAGGAACTCAGTGTGAAAGTTTTTAAAATACTATCTTTGGGGCAAAACTGGAGATTAGCAACACACTGGGAAATGAGCTATTCAATTGAGGCAGGAGACAGCAGTACTTTTTTTTTTTTTTTTAATTTTAAATTTGGAGCCCCTGCAGAAAGCTGGTAGAATGCTTAAACAGTTACATCCATTAGAATATTCGGTCTATAGAACAAGACATAAAATTCCTGGTCACAAAAAGTGTGTGCGTGTGTGTGTGTGTGTGTGCGCGTGTGTGTGTGTGTGTGTGTGTGTGTGTGAATATAAATACACACACATACATACTTCTTCAAACCTGCCCTTACTATAATAGTTTTCCCATTTTCCAAATACATTTGAAGATAATTTTTGTTTACATAGCAATGGTTTGTGGTTCAATGCAATTCGTGAATAATTAACACTTGAACTTTTATAACAAGCTTAAGCTTTTAAGCATAGCTTTTCTTGAATTTCTTTGCTAAGCAACAACTGGCATTCATTTATTCGTTCAACAAATATTTATTGAGCATCTGCTACACACCTGATATTGTATCTAAGGGTATAAGGATGAACAAAACAGATAAGGATTCCCACCCTTGTGGAATTTACATTCTAGTGTGAAGAGGCAGGTGCTGAACAATAAACATAAACAAATAAAAATATGTTGAGTGTTAGAAGATAAGCATTATGAGAAAAGGAAAATCAGGAAGGAGGGTACATTTAAAACAGGGTGGTCAGGGTAGGCCTCCTTGAGAAGGGGACATTGAATTCAAGACTTGAAGGAAGTGAGAGGATTAGCCATACCACCCCTCAGAGCCAGTGCCAAGACCCTAGTGAAGATGGGGAAGGGTGTGTGGAAAAGATTTGGCAGGTATGGGGAAATTAGGAGTTTTGCTTTGGGTCTACAGGGTTCAAGACTTTTACTAGACTAGAGAAGACAAGAGACTTGAATAAGCAAGTCTAGAGCTCAAGAAGGAGAATTGAGCTGGAAATGTAAATGTGTACACCCTAGGCCTATAGATGGCATTTAATACCACAAGACTATGTGAGATCACTAGGGTAGTGATTGTACACAGAGAAGAAAGCAGGATCAAGTACTACGCCCTGGGACTTTCCAACATTTCCCACATTGCAGAAGAGAGGAAGAGTAGCAAAGGAGATGGAAAAGGCAGGAAGCAAACCAAGAGCTTGTGCTGACCTGGGAGCTAATTGAAGAGGCATATCAGAGAGAAAGACGTCATCAGCAGAGCCAACATTGTTGACCAAACACGTCAAGGAAGATGAACGTGGGGCATCATGAATCCATGGAGGGCATAGGTCACCAGCATTGTTATTCAGGGGTGGAATTTGCCTCACAGACTCACATCTTTTGGCTTCATATCTTACTGATCTGAAAATAATCCATGACCCCATCCCCCAGGACAAGGTCACGACCTGATAGCTCCTGAGCTGAGGCTGATCTGTACATGGGTTTGTTGTTGTTCTTGTTTGGTTTTGCTTGGCCAGCCGTCATGGTTTATAAATCTGAGGTAACACATTAAATTTGTGAAATTTCTTACTTAAAAAGTACAGGTTTCCACGTCTTCCTAAGAAACGTAAAGCTCTCACTGGTCTGCCCATATTCTCGCCGCACAGTGGGGACTGGCTGGAGCTGAGGGGTGTGGGTGTCCAGTTCACCAGTGTACCTGACAATTTATCCATGGTGCAAATGAACTCCCACCCAACCAGCCTCTCCTACTAACCTGACCTGTCTGGCTAGAAAAACATCCCAGTTTGCAATCTCTCTTCTAGGAAGTTTTAAAAATGGAATCTGATCTCAAAGGTTCTATAGGCACTGTGTGGGTCTGTATTTGCAGTATAATTTTCGGATAATTTTGTTAATGAATCTCAGTCTGAAAACCTTATATCTTACTGTGAAAGATTTCTTCTAGACCCACAGGAAATACCAATTCCAGGAGACATTAAGAAGCATTAAATGGCAAAAAGATTTCATGTTTAAATAAGCATGGTAAACATCAAATTAGGTTTTTCTTTTCTTTTTTTTTTTTTTTTCCTTCTTCCTTTGGGACCTCCCAGAGGTGTTAAAATGGTAATTTGTACTAGAACTCTTCAAGAGTTAAGTCCCATACAGTATTTCCCAAACCTACCTGGCCATGGAATACTTTTCTTATGGATCGAACATCTGGAGAGACACAGGGATACACAGAATACTCTCAGGGAATGGCACTCTAATATGGGGCCTCCACCATGGCTAGGACCATGTCTTCTTATTTCCAGATGTCAACACCTTGAATAGCATCTAGTGCTTAGATGTGCAACAATTTTCTGAACAATTACAAATTCGCGAGGCTGGACATGTCACTCCGCAAAGCTAATGGGCTTTTAAATTTCACTTCATACTTGGATAACAGCAAATGAAATGAATCCTCAGGTCCTGAACAAAACCAGTACCCGAAGCATGTTGTGTGAGCTTTCTCAACAATTCCCGAGAGTCAGATGCCCTACCTCAGGCGTCCTGCCCGAGGGTCCTGCCTGTTGAACTGGTGATATTAGCAGCCTTGGAAGGAGCCTGTTCCAAAGCCCTCGGTTTACTGACTAGTCACATCACAGCACATGACCCTCCATGGCACCCCTCAGTCATATTTCTCTGACTCCCTGTCCCCTTTCTGGTGCACCTCGGCATCACTTGGTACCAAAACTGATCTTGCATTAAATTGGGAGTCGCTCTCTGGCAGGAGATGACAGCACCCAGCAGTAAATGTCTGGCATTCGGCTTTAGTAAGTGGCAGTTTTACTCCATTTGTGGACATTTGAGCTTAAATCAAACCAGCTATTCGGATAAAATGCCAGAGAAAGGCATTTGCCTGGGGGCTGGGCCAAGCTGGCCCCAGAACATCTGTATCTCTGCCTGTCTTTGTTGTCCTTGCTCTTTTTAGAAAGCTGTCATTTACTTGGCATTCACTATGTTCCAGGCATTTAATTTTACAATAACCTTATTAAGCAGATATTACCTCTATTTTACAGATGAGAAAACCAAGGCACACTTTTAAATGGTTAATTTTAGTTATGTGACTTTCACCTAAAAAAAAAAAAAACTATCCCACATTCCTGGATTACAAAATTGAATTCAAACATATTTTACACTGGAATACCGACTCTACTCTGAGTGAAGTCCCTGCCACGCTGCAGCCCTCCTGCGGAACCACCAGACATTCCCAATAGCAGCCTCCCAACTTGCCAGATGACCCTTGCATTGGAAACATAGCTGCAGAGTCAACTGATTTGGAGCAAGGGAGAAAGTACCAAAGTGAATACATCGTAAGCACCAAGTGGTTGGAGCATTCAGCAGCCTTACAAAGATCTGACAGGGAGTTCTCCACAGCTTAGTCCCCTACAATGATATAGAAAAGGTTTGCCCAAATGTCTGCTGGCTCAACAGCCCTCACCCTCACCTGAATAAATAGGATCAAAGGTGCCCCTTCCCCCGACACACATGGCCATATCTCACTTGCATCTAGGAGTTCCCAATGGGCGCTGCCTATGGTGACCACCACATCTTTGTTCTGTCCCTCCTCCCCTTTCCTGTCTTGGGTCAAACACTGCTTGGCAGATTCCAATATTCTTACCCCTCTTCTCATTCCCCTCCAAGTACACACGAACACCTGCATGAAAGCAAGTGTGCCATCCTGCGTGAAAGCATGAAATCAACACCTCTAATCATAGCATGGCAGAGCGGTCACACAGAGTGGAGAGCCTCCTCAGCCCAGTGCCACACCTGGTCATTTGAGCCTTCAAACTACTCTGCTTGTGCCTGGCATCTCAGAGTCCCTTGTCTCATGTGACAGTTTTGATTGTTGCCTCACACTCTTAACCCCAGGGCATTACCTCCATGAGTCTCATCTGAGCCCTGCTCAGCCAGCTAAAAACGTCCCATTACATAAACACATTTTTCTCATCACACGCAATGCCTCACTCCTTAGTCACTGTCGCGGGCACTTGTGTTTGTTGTTCAGGAGTGAGGGTGAAATGTGCATTGTCATTGGCTACACCAGGTGACCAAAAGCATACACTTACAGCACGTTCCACCAGAATTCAGAATGCAATTTCAGGCTCTGTGATGGTTTTGTGCCATGCAAGGCTAATCAGCCATGTGGGATCAAGGCCACAACGCTGGCCTTGTCAGCATTCTCTCCAGACTGTTTATACTTCACAAAGATCAAAAAGCATGTGGAGAATGCAGGCAAACACCATGAAATGGCCCTATACTTTAATTTCTTTCCTGAAGTTCAAGGCTTTATAATGAGGCTCACAAAGGAGCAATACAGTGGGCTAGTAACACACTTTAAAAGAACCTGTCCTATCTCAAAAGGAAAAAATAGGTCATTGGCCATTTTAATGGGATCATTTCAGTCCACTGGCCCCCTGTGCTAAAACCATATTGGAAATGGAAAAGTGAGTGGAATCTTTTATATTCACTAATAATGTCCCAACAGCGGTAAGACTGAATTTAGTTTACAATTACACACTTCTACAGAAGGCAGGAGAGGCCTATGAATGGAATGTGTCTTAGGACAGGCTTCCCCAAAAGAGAGTCTGAGACAAAGTTTGCATGCATGGGTTTATTTGGCAAAGGGACTCCTGGAACAGGAGGGAGAGACTAGGGTAGTGCAACAGGGAAGAGCCAACATAAACACACACTATCAGGCTGGCCCCCACTGCGGGCACTGTGCTGCTCTGTCCCCTAGGACCTTCTGAGAAGCCTTATGAGATACATCCACCTGGAAGACGAGAATAGAAGGCATTTGTCCTCTGGCTCTCAACACTTTATGGCCAAAGGTTTCCCTAAGCAGCACTAGCTCCTGTGCCTCCAGGTTTCACCTACAAACCCGCCAAACAACTCTGGCAGTCACCCTATGCCCCAGTATCAGAGAAGCCCCCAAAAAGACAGGAGGTGTGTGATGCACACCTCAGTAAGATGTACTTGGGCAAAGCTGCTCAAAGCCTGCGTGAAGTCATTGTTGCAGCCATGGTATAATGAGAAGTCAAGAGAATTTGAAGCTATGTCTACTACACAACCTTGAGGCTCAAAGCCTCACCACTGATCAATGCCAGAGGAACTAAGCTGCACTTGTGGGATGACACCCGAGTTTTGCACAAGAAGCAAGACTCCCCTAATCCCATCTTCTGAAGAAAGACTGTTAAAAATTGAGTGTACACTCAATTCTCTGAGCATCTTAACCACAGAATTCATTCTGATAAACACATGCTTCCTTGCCTGTTTACGTTAATGAAAAGGAGATTCTCAACTTCTACTACTCAGACATGGCTTCCATCTCAAAAGTGCTAATATCGTGGTTCAGATAGTGATTTTGGACAGAAACAGCAAATACTCAAAATTCTGCCAACATGGAAATTTTTATTCTTTCTTCATCCTCAGAATAGCCTCTGATTTACCCACTTTATCATATTCCTACTCCTCTACCACATGCAGAAATATTTATGATTCAAAAAATAGAAGCTCTTTTTCCACTTTGTGCATTGGCAAAATACAACTCAAGCAGAGGACAACCATGTCCAGTGTATGTCAAAATAACCTGGGCTGAAGAGACCACTTATTCGTGAGCTTTACATTTCCTTATTCCACTAACAGAAAGACAGTCTCATGGAGATTCACAAAATGAATTTATTGACTAAATGTGGTTATTTTGCAGTAAGAGGAGAAAAAGATAGTGATGTTGCTTAGGACAGGAAATTCTATAGTGACTGCAGGTGTGTAGTGGTCAAGACTGAGAACGTTTACCTTTATATCTGAGACTTCTCTAGGTTTCATGAATGGACAATAACTTACTTTCCTCCTTGCAAGCAAAACCTAGTCTGCCCAGCATTTGGTTCTCAGCAGCTGAAAAGTTCTACCTTCAATACACATCTTCCAGCAATTATAGTAATGCCCCTTTGCCTTTTCATCTGGGGACTTAAATTGTTCCATGAGATATACAAACACCCAATTTGGGTTAGGGGTTTGATTTAAATGTGCTGTCAGTTTTGATTTTTCACATTATCTTCTCATGCTTGTAGAGAGGGCTCACTAAACTAGCAATAAGTTTTTGATCCAAAGAGGTCAAAACAAACCCGATGTCATAAGTAGCTGGGGGCTTCTTCTGACCAAGTTCAGCAAACTGAAGAGACAAGCTGCCAATGAACATGAGGAAGGGGAAGGTTTTTTCCTCTCCAGAGTTCAGCCACAGGATTCTACTCTCATTAACTTCTCACCTTTTGGAGAATAGATTTGTAAATTGTCTTCATCAAGATGCAATAGCTGCTAATTAGCTGTCCTCCTTACTGATTGCTTGACCACAAAGAAAACAAGTAAGAATTTAAATCGAATACTCACAGCTCTCCTTTCAGAAAATGTCTGATAAAGCAGTCTGAGGTTCTAACAGTGCCATGTATACAAGAGGCAGTCAATAAATGTGTGCAGAGTAAAAAGCAATGGCATTCACCCAAGTATCTGGAATTATTCAGCCAGTGCATGTTTTTCTCTTTCCATGACAGAGGTTTGTTTTTCTACTCAAAGTCATACAACTGCCTATAGCTCCAGCTCAACAAGTTTGGTGCACAGGACAATGACTATTGTCCAGAAAGTCTAACTGAGAACCCTTCTTAACAGTGACTATTCCAAACAAGCTGCTTGACAGACTTTTTTTCTCATTCAACTCTTGTACATTTGCGCTAGCCAGGTCACAGAAGTCAGGACAGGCCAGGTTATGCTGCGGTAACAAGAAAACCCCAAATCAGTGACCTGTAACCACAAAGGCTTATCTCTCACTCACACTACACACCCTGTGTGGGCTGGTGGGGCTCTGCTTCTGCTTATTGTAGTTACTCAGGGATCCAGCCTGATGGAGGGTGCCTCTCCACTGTGCCTCCATGTTTCCTGAAGCTGGGAAAAAAGCAGCATTTCAGGGTCTTGCTCTGGCAATTAAATGTTTCTGCCTAGAAGAGACACGTGCCTCTTCCTCCCACATTTTTTCATCAAAGCAAGTCACAGGCCACATCTACCCACAAGGTAGCAGGGAAATATAACCAACTGTGTACTGGGAAGTAGGAAGTGAAATGGAGTGCTTGAGATCAGCCCTAATGACTCGCACACAGCTGTGTTCTGGCTTCATGCAGGGAAATCCTGACTTGCGGCTTTGTCTCTAACTCCGGATGGTATTTAAAGTCCTATTGCAAACCAACAGGAAGAATTTCCCATGGAAGAAAGCCCATCAGCCCTAATGACTCGCACACAGCTGTGTTCTGGCTTCATGCAGGGAAATCCTGACTTGCGGCTTTGTCTCTAACTCTGGATGGTATTTAAAGTCCTATTGCAAACCAACAGGAAGAATTTCCCATGGAAGAAAGCCCATGTGTTGCATTCGAAATGTGATTTAAGGCATGACCCAACAACCCAGTCTTAAGTGGTCAGGCAGTTCTTAAACCTTTATTATAACCATTGCCCCCTTCAGTTAAAAATGAGGTCCCTTGCCCATACACATAGAGAAACGGGACTCTCTATAGGCCTAACCCCAGTTGCCTTCATGATCTTGCCAGTACAGTAATGCTCTTGACACAGAATTGTATTGATAACTGAAAATCTGGGAATCAAGCCTAGAGAGGCTTTGGTAAGTGATGTGTCCCAGAGCGGGGTCAGGACACTGAATGAGTAGAAAAGCCTCCTTCAGCTCTAAACGGAGAAGGTGAGAGAGAAAGCACAGCCAGAAGTTGAGCACGGTGTCAAGGCCATGCCCCACCTGACAAGCACCACCAGTTCTGCCCGACCAAGGAGAGAACACATCTCCTGTGGCCAAGCCGAAAGGTCTGGCCCCTTCCAACTTTATGGAATCTCAGAAATGGCTGCAGGACACCACCAGTTCTGCCCGACCAAGGAGAGAACACATCTCCTGGGGCCAAGCCGAAAGGTCTGGCCCCTTCCAACTTTATGGAATCTCAGAAATGGCTGCAGGACACAGCACAGAAGCAAGCACACCCCATACTCCCCCTGCCTCCTCAGGGAGGAGCCACATGCCCATGGTGAAGGCAGGGTCAGTGAGTTTAGGAGATTGACACTGTCCAGGAAGTATGAGAATGTGTGTAGGTGATATACCTTCTAAGGATGGATATATAATAGAATTGAAAGATAATACAAGTCTTTCCATGAACTTTTTGAAGTATGCTCCTGTGTATATATATGCATAGGAATATTTGTGTATGTGTATATATTCATGTATTTGTATTACTTTATATATACATATACACACACATATTCAGAGAACTAAATTCAACATAGTGGAATCTTGGGCCAATATTTCTGTTCTCCTCCTAGAGCAGAGATTGTCAAAGTATAGCCCACAGGCCACATCCAGCTGTTTTTGTAAGGCTTATGAATCAGAATAGATATTACATTTTTAAATTCTAGAAAACATTTATGGACATTAGTCTTATCACAATTTTGCCTTGGCCTGCAAAGCCTAAAATTCCCATCTTTACAAACAAAGAATGTGCTGACCCATGCCCTGGAGTATTAGTAAATGAGACAGTGTCCAGGGACTTTCCTGGGAACACATTTATTAAGGGAGTCCACTAAAGACCCCATGGATTATGCTGCTTCAGGAGGCTGCCCTCTGCCAGTAACAGAAATTTCATTCAGGTAGACTATGATTGTAACAGCAGAAACTGGAAAAATGTGGCAGAGGGCCCGGAGAAAGGCAGTGATGTAGGGGGAGACGATTGGCTTTTATAATTAGCATAAATATTCACATCTTATTTTTCTTTGTAACAGCTTTGCAGTGAGCCTCTGAGCCTTGGTTTGCTTGTCTGTGAGATGGGGATGATATTCCGTGATCTTCCCAGTTGTCTGTGTTGGTGGATTTATCAAGCAGAGCCACCGAGCAGAACCCACTTTGAGCACTGAACAGGGCTAAGCAATTGCAACTGTTACTCAAGCTGCTGGTGGTGCCACCTCCATGCAGTCAGCAGAGAAGGCACCGCTGTCTCATCTACGTGGTGCACTCAGCGAATGCTCAACTAGAAAGTGCTGCAACTCTCTACTTATATGTGAGGAGAGCTGGCAGGCTAGCTCAGTTGGTTAGAGTGCAGTGTTATAACATCAAAGTCAAGGGTTCGGATCCCGTTTGGGCCAGCTGCCTAAATATTAAATAAACAAAAAACTGACTAAATGTGAGGAGATAGAAGTAATTAATCAAGGGTTGGTATGGATTTCCAGCTACAGTTTACTGAGACAATGTGGCATCTCTCATGTTAGCAATTTTAGTCTCAGTTAAGTGCCAGGGCATATACAGCATTAAAAAAGGCACGTACCGTGACATGAACGAAGAGAGAGACAGAGAGAAGAGATGGATGAAGAACCTTATTTTGCTGTGTTCTCACTCCTTCCACATCTACGCAAACCTCCATCCATGGACTGAGTGTTTTCTCTATATTTGGGGTCCTCTCAGTGATAGAAAACATAGATAAGGCTCCTGCTCTCAAGGAGCTTACTTACTCCTGATGGGAGGGAACAGGTGATAAACAAACTGACAAATAAATAAACAAGATAATATAGACAGTGAGCTATGCTATGATGAAAGTGAAAAAGGGCTAAGAGAGTAACTGGGTGAGGTCAACTCAGGAAGAGTGAGCTCAAAAGATATGCAGGAGCCATACATGGGACCAGCTGCAGGAAAAGCATTCCAGGCAGAGGGAACAGCAGTGAAAGAGTCCTAAAGTCTGAAGAGGCAGAGGTGCTAGAATGAGGGGAGGCAAGCCCAAGAAAAATGCTGAAGTGGACAGGGTCAGATTATGCACAGCTGTGGCCCTGGCAGAGTTTGGCTTAATTTTGATTGATTACAAGAGATAAGGTTAAATATTAACAACTGAGCATTTGAGGTCCAATTTCTGATCTTGGAGGCTGGCTAAGGCAGAAAAGTCACCTAGATGGACCAGGAGCCACTGAGGCAAGAGTGAGGCTGGCCAGACTGGAGTAGCTGAATCTGCGACCAAGCTTGAGGGGTAAGTGTGGCAGCAGAGTGGGAGACCGAAGTTGGGAACTGAGAAGATATGGGTAGGGACACGAGGTAAGAAAAGATGGCACAAGCTCAAGGGGGTCAAAACGTTTGTCATTGACCCATCTGAGTCCTCGGGACTGCCTCTTTTGATGTTGCTTCAGTGTGCCCTGGTTGGGTTGGCACATTGAACCAGCATCAAAAGAGGCACAAGGTGTGGCAATTATCAATCTAGAAATTTGCTGGAATCCACGAGAGTATATTATAAGCCTTCTGTATTCTTAAGTAGCTCAAAATCTGCTTAGAAGCATGTGGTATGACACAGCTAAAGGACAATACGAGTGCTGAACTGAGTGATGTATTGTGTTTCTGCACACTCTATAGGTGATCAGAGGAGGGTCAGCTCCATCGATATGCAGCAGTCAGGACAGAGAGGAAAGGAGCTACAACCTAACATAGATTCTAGAGGTAATGACACACATGAAATGGCAGGAAAGGGGCAGCGAATAGAGAGAGACAGTGAAAATTAAGAACATTCCAGATGAAGGCCTCTATGGTTTCCTTTTCTGGTAATTAGAGCAGAACGTATTTTATAGGTACATTTTAAGTTAACAACAGACTTAATTCCCTCCACCTACCACCTGGCTCAGATCGGTATCGCCTCCCCTTTCTCAGAAGAGGGAGTTCAGGAGAGACTCTTCAGAAAGATAAGAGGGGAAATTGGTTGTTCTGAAAACAGGGCCCTTTCTTCTTTGAAACCACTTTCAAAGGGGAAAGCTGCATGATAATGAAAAGTATCATCATCATTATTATTTACTTCAAATATTGGGCTCTCTCATAACAAAAGCTTCATTCTCTGTCATCTTATTGTTGTTTGGTATCATGAAGACATTGAAATTCATTTACACCTCCAGCTCCAGAAACATCGAGTGCCAGCTGCTGCTCTCCCTTTGTGGCTGGTTTTATCCTATTATGTTATTTATAGGGCCTCCTCGGTGAAGGTGGCAGAATAGTGATGCCAAAGTTTCCTGCTTCCCTCCATCTGACAGCTGGTGTGTTGTCTGACAACACAAAGGCAAAGAAGAGAGGTTGCATATCAAAATATTGTGAAGGTTTTGCTGTCAAACACACAGACACACAACATGCATAATTACTTACGTTGCACTGCAGTGTCCTAAATGAAATTGTTCTAACCTAGCAACCGTTTACCCACTTCAGGAAAATACTTAGTTTTTTCACTCCAAAATTTATACTTTTTCTTATTGCACACTCACATACATGTATGCACACACACAGAGAAAACTCAGAATAACTACTAGTTTGCCAAGGAAATAAATTCTGAGGTTTTTTTTCTTTTTATATGAAGTATGAAAAGACTTGATATAGTTAAATTTCCATCAAGTAAAGCATAATCCCACTGATACTGATAAACAAAATCACCCAAAACCAACATGGCAAACTCTGGCTGGCTAAGGTGGTACCTAACACAACCAATTCTCAGGAGTATCAAGACATACAAAGATAGACTCAACTGAATCAAAGTCTTTCCTAATTAGCATGTTGTCTCCACCTGCCAACCCATGGGTTTTAAGAGTTTCTCACTATGTAAACATCTCAGAACTTTCCAATTTGACTCTTCATTGTTAAAACATCATACTCCATGGCAGTGTCACACATTGGCTACCCCGTGGTGAACATTCCTTAAGGTCAAGGTCTTTCCTTAAGATGAATTCACTCCCTATCTTAGCATTTGTCAGAAGTTCTGGGGTTGAAGTGGTGAGAAGGTACAACGTGTGCCAGTAATGGACATTTCTCCAATGCCCCTCAACCTCCCAGCCACTCTGTTCCAGAGAATCTTCCCTTCCACCGCCAGCCCCCACCCACCCCAGCTGCCCAGATGGGGAGTGGGTCCCAACCAGGAATGGTTCTCACAGAAGTTGCTCCTGACCTCTGATTGGTGGACCAGTGCTCCAGAGGATGCACTATACCATTTAGATTCTCTTAGGAAAAAGACACAGGTAAGCTGCCAGGTGGTGGTGAGAACTTCAGAGGAAGAGGTGGGCTGCAATGAGGGGTGGTGTCTGCCAAAGTGCTGGGAGCCTAAAGACTTAATGGAGAGTGGTTGAAAAGGAGAAGAGATCAGATGTGTGGAAAGAATCAGAGAAAGCAAGACAGAGGTGCTGTCTTACTTTGGGTGGCTATTACAAATTACCATTGACTGAATGGCTTACATTCATTTCTCAGAGTTCTGGAGGCTGAGAAGTCTGAGATTAGGGTGCCAGCATGGTCAGGTTCTGGTGAGGGCCCTCTTCTAGGATGCAGAAGGCCAGCTTCTCCTTGTGTCCTTACATGCTGAAGAGAGCTCTCTGGGGTCTCTTTTATAATTGCAGTAACACCATTTCTGAGGTCTCCACCCTAATGGCCTAATTATCTCTTAAAAACCCCACCTCCTACTACCATCACCTTGGTGGTTAGGATTTTAACATACAAATTTGGGGGAAACATAAATATTCAGTCCATAACAGGTGGGGTCAAGTCAGTCCCTGGAGCTGCGTTGATGTTGGATCTTGCAGAGGTCTGGTTGTACCATGTTTCCTGGATTCCTGAAAGATCTCTGTATCTTTCCAAAAGAAAGATGGCCTTTAAACTCAAGCTAGTTGAGTGGGTCTCTGTTCTTGCAACTGATTCTGTATCCAAAAGAAAGATGGCCTTTAAACTCAAGCTAGTTGAGTGGGTCTCTGTTCTTGCAACTGAAAGAGCCCTTACTCATAAGGTGGCTGATAGACTACCTGAATCCAAGTCACCTGGTAGTTGTTAAACACACTGAACACTGGTCTCCATCCCAGACCTCCTGAATCAGAAGAGTCAGGGGATGGAGAGTAGGAATCTATATTTTAAACAAGCATCACATACCCCACTAGAATCTGAGAACTATATTCCTTGCAGAAACATCTTCAAAGGCATTTCACCTATGTAAGTTTCTAAAAATATGAAGTACAAAAAGTCAACTAAATCTCTATTTGGTTTTCAGAACATGTCATGTTCACGGAATCCTTAAGGCATTAAAAGATACTATAATCATAAAGGTGGTTAAGTTAGCACACAAACCACAAACACTTCTGATAATCACCTCACACTACTGAAGTGAGTTCTAACTTCTTTCCTTAAATAAGCACATGCCTACAAAAATCAGTGTTATATGCACCAGACACTGTGTGTCACATACAGCTTGATTTTCCCTTCTGTACCTGCACGATTGTGTCATAAAGCTGCTATGTAATAGTTGTGACAGTTTTAATGCCAATTAAATGAGAGTGGTGATGTCAAACTATCTTCAGAACCACAGAGCTTAGGTTTTCATCAAATATTTGCTAAGTACTATATGCCTAGAACTCCAGAACTCTGCTAGGTGCAAGGAATACAGAAATAACTAAGATGCCAAGCCTTGACCCAAGGGGATACCAATCTTGGAATTGGGAGAGAGATATACCTGGATATTAAGATTGCCAGGAAGGACCATGAACACCAAAGCAAACATATTTACAGTGGAGACCTGGAGATGGTGATGTCAACTCTCCACTCGGGAAGCAGCAGGCAGGGTGTCCTTTAAGACTCCACACAAACACAGTCTAGTCATAGCACTGCCTACAACTGGGTAGGCTGGTTTGCTTAACTCTGGAGGTGAGACTTAAGAAGCATGTTGGTTTACAGATAAACCATTTCCTCTAATCTAACTGGTATTGGTAATAAAATGCATATGATAGCTTCCCTTTGCTATTTCATCTGTCTTATTTCTCAGGTTTGTCAAAACTCAAGAAGGTGTTATATATCGGACTCAAGGACCCCAGCATGCAAAAGTCAATTAATAAGGAAACATATTCCTAGAACTTCACTCCATTTCATTCATTTCAATAAATAATTCAGTGTCTACTTCACTGAAGTGACTGGCCAAAAATGTATACACCTTACTATTTAGAGCTTAGAGAAAGAGGGAAACATAGACATGGACAATAAAGGTATAATAAAGTGTGGTGTACATGTCACATGTAAGATATAACTGAGCAGCATGGAAGTATCAAGAGAGAAACAATTAATTCTGGCTTGCAGATAGAGGTAGATTCTCTGAGGACAAAATGTTTGATCTTAGCCTCAACATAAATTAGAATTTGAGACTTTTAATGCTCAAGCTGAATGAGAAAAGAAAACAAGTCTATGGTAAACAATTCTAACAAAGACTACTGTATGAGTAAGCTTTTGCTATGTGAGAAACCACTCCAAAACATGGTGTTAAAACAACACATTAATTCTCATGATTCTGTGAGTTAATTTACCACCACTTTGAGGTGGCTCGGCTGGGACCATATGGCTTAGGAGGAACTCATTCATACCCCTGGGCTTTGGCTGGGGTGGCTGAGACATCTAGGGACTTCATCCTTGTGGCCTCTTATTTTCCAAGAGACTAGCCTGGGTTTGTTCATATGAGGGCAGAAGGATTCTCAGCAATAAGAGAAGGCAAGACCCAGTAAACACACACTATTCAAGTGTCGCTTTGCACCATGTTTGCTAATACACCATCAGCCAAAGCATGTCACAGGCCAAAGCAGATTTCAGGAGGGGGAAACAGGTCCCACCTCTTGGTAGAGGAGAGCAGCAAAGTCACATTGTAGAGGGGCATATGCATCCATGAACAGGAGGAAGGGTCACAGCCATCATTGAAAATAACCTACTCCATCCATGAAGTGTATATGAAATCACATCCCAGTTAATCCCACTATTTTTCACTCAGGGCAGGAGCAGGAAGGGAGAAAAAATATTAGAAAATATTTCTAAGTGGAGTCTAACATCTCGTCATCACCACCTCTGCCACCATCACCATCAAAAACTCAGAAGCCAAAATTCCAAAAAAATGAATAAGGTCAACTTGAAGGTCAAACTGCTTTAAACAGTATCATTTCAGTTCTGCTTAAATATTAAAGTGGAAGAATGATATGAGCAGTGGGAAGATCACTAATTCCAAACCTATTTATTATGGAAAAAAGAAAACCCAAACTGGAGAAACTCTGGGCAATTGAGAACTGTGGGCAGGGTCCTTGGCTGTCTGCAACACCAGCCAGCAGGTGCTTGGTTGACATTTGCTGAGTCTGTTGCTAAACTGAAAGGGGTTCCAGTATCACGAAAGGGTGCTGAACATCCTCGTATCCTGGGTCCTCCATATCTGAGGTTACTCTTTGGTCAGACTGTTAGCAAACTGAGCCTTGTCACCACTCTATCAGGCACTAAAAGTCAATATCTGGAGTCCTCTCCCCACCCAGAAGGTGAATTGATATTGAATTGAATCCTCCTTGTGCTGTTACAAAATAAGCCCTTAAAAAACAATGAGCAAATGGAAAATAGAGTGTCTTTTATTGATTGCGATGTTTCCACTTAACTCGATTCCGGCGGGGGAGCATCTAAGGTGGCACATGCGCATGGAGCAAGGGCATTGCCACGGTCAATAATTCCGAGGAAATGGACAGCCTGGTCTGCCTAATGGAGCTCTCCAGTTTCCTCCATTGGGATCCAACCTGGGATTAGTCACTCGACAGATTTTTCAACAATTCCTCTGGACTGTGCTTTTTTTCAAAGCAATTTGGTAAATGTCAGCTGAGCATCTGGGTTTACTTTCATGGCTAAGGCCTTTCTTTAAAGACACCTTCCATGTGGCACTGAGGTGTTCTTTTGCTTTTCTTTTTGAACCAGTGGTAGTCTTTGATTTTTCATATTACTTTGTTTTTCTCAGTATGTGGCTAGCAAAATAAAAACTCCCAGATACCACGCATACATACAAACACTTTATAGGGAAAAAGTTTGTTTATGAAGCACTCTATCAAAAAGAATATATTTCAGAAGTTCCCTAAATTCCCTCCTTCTGCCACCCTGCTTTCAACACCATTTTTAATAAACTTTTCATTTTGGAACTTTTTTTTTTAATTATTGAAAAAAGTTAAATTTTGGAATAATTTTAGATTTTTTGCAATGGAAACATTGCAAAGACGTCACAGAGAATTCCTATGTATCTCTCATTTGGTTGAGTTTCCCCCAGTGTTACCACATTACTATAGTACATTTGTCAAAACTTGGAAGTCACCATTTAGAAAACCCCTGACTTGATTCAAATTTCACCAGTTTTTTCATTTATGTCCTCCTCTGTTCCAAGACTCAATCCAGGGGACTACTTTGTGTTTGGGCCTCGTGTTTCCTCTAGTCTTTGTTTGTAATAACCTTGATATTTTTGAGGAGTACCGCTCAGGTATTTTGTAGAATTTCTCAGTCCGGGTTTGTCTCATGATCAGCTTGGGGTTATAGGTTTTGGAAAGATTACCACAGAGGTGAAGTGCCTTTCTTGTCACATCATCTCAAGTGGGCATATACCATCAATGTACCTTCTCACCAGCAATGCTAAACTTGACCACCTGGCTGAGGTAGTATTTGCCAGGTTTCTCCTCTGTAAACCTTTCATTTCCACCCAGAAAACGCAGTGTCATATTCAGGTGGTATTTCTAAATATTACGTTCCTCAAGATACTAAAATTGAAAGTGCCACTATTAGATTAATCTCCTTAGAAGTAGACTAAGGGAAGTTGAGTGGGAAGCTAAAAGTATTAGGGAGAGAAAGGAAGAAACAAAATAAAAATATAAGCTTATTTCAAATTAAGCTCTATTTCAACATTGTATAGTAAAAAAGCTTTTTCAAATAAGATACTAATCCATGTTGGGTAACTGGTTAGTGTCAGCCTTCCGAATTCAGCCTCGGAAACTTTTGTTATAAGCAAGGCAAGCTGATACCCACTTCAAACTCTAGATATTTTAAATTAAAATTAGCAATCACCAGTTTGAAGCCTACTTTGCATTTCAGAAGAATTGAGAATATAGGTCTGTGTAACTAGTTCAACTACATCTTGGGGGAAAAAGCAAACAAAAAGAGCAATTTAAACAATTTAAAACCTTGTGAATGAGCACCTAGGATGTAAGTAATATTTCTTATATATTCTTCATGGTAGCAAAACCTGCAGCATACTAGAGAGCCTTACTTCTCCAAGTGCGATGCTCTGATGGGCTGCACTAATATCACTTGATATAAATGCACAATCTCAGGCCCTGCCTCAGCCCTCCAGAATCAGAAGCTGCACTTTAACTAGATCCCCAGATGATTCTTACACACATTAAAGTTTGAGAAGCACTGCTTTAGAGACTATTACCCATGAAATGTCGATGTGAAAGATAAACATTGAGCTCATGAAATATATATGTGTACAGACTTTAGTCCTTCTGTCTTCGAGCCAGTGATGTTTTTTAAAACATAGTTTGCTAAAAGAATTGATAGTGTTGGTCTGTGAATTATGTTATTTACCTTTTAAAGGCAAATTTGTTCTCTTGAACAAATCTGCTAATTCTGTACATCTTAAGGTAGCCAATGCACACAGATATATCCCTTTAACAACCTTTCTTTAAAAAAAATTAGTAGAAAAATAAAGATGTTTAGAAAGAGGAGAGATTAAAAAAAGCCTCCCATTTTGAATTTCATCTTGTGAGACACAGGAGAGGTCTCTGGTCCCCATGGTTTGTGACAAATCCTTTCCTTGCTATGCCCTGTTGCTACTTGCATTCCCAGCATGTCTTCCAAACAAGATTTTTGTTTTTAATCATTATATGAAGATGTGATTTAAAATATCCTTTCAGCACACATGTACAGTAGTTAATTTGTTATTGGTTGTATGTTAATAAAAAAAATACAAAACACAATGAATCACATAGTAATAATTCTTACAGATTTCCAAATGCCTAACGGGGAATTCCATGTCTCTACTGCTGTAACTCTGGTGAAAAAAGAAACATGTCCAAGAAGATTATAGTTGAAAGTAGACTGGGCATGAGGAACGACTTCTTAAAGTCTTGGGTGAGGAATTTTAGTAGAATGAGGCATGGACAAAGGTAGCCAAACTGTCAGTAGCTGAAAATGCTGAAATGCACAGATGTGAGCTATGACTGAAGGGAGGAAAAGAGGAAACTTCTGGAACAAGACAAAGTGGGATTCATATCCGGCTCAGCCCCTCACTAGCTGTGTGACATTGGGCAAGGTACTCAATCTCTCTAAACCCTCAGTTTCATTATCCATAAAATGGTATAATAATAATACATACTTCAAAAGGGTGTCATAAGGTTTTTATGACACACATATACAACACCCACCAAATACATACTCAAAAAAATGTTAGCTATTATCAGTATTATTACTATCACTGTCATCATATAAAAATGCATACTAAGTGCTTTGCACAATGGCAGGAACACACAAATGTTCAATAAATGACAGCAATTATTGTTGTGATGTTGGTGGTAGCTTCCTTGAGTTCCAGGATTTATCACTGTCATCATATAAAAATGCATACTAAGTGCTTTGCACAATGGCAGGAACACACAAATATTCAATAAATGACAGCAATTATTGTTGTGATGTTGGTGGTAGCTTCCTTGAGTTCCAGGATTTCAAACCTCAGAAAGTGATAGAATAAATTGTAAAATTGGGCCAAAAAATAAAACCCTTCTAGTCCACGCCAGCCTCACTGTATCCACACCCCATCCCACACAACCCTCTGAATGGTGGTTTGTGATTCCTCCTAGAGCCCCCCTCTCTCGCTGAGGGGAACGTCCCCTAACACTTGGCCTGATGTGATGTGTAAGGTCAATTATGATTTGGCAGAAGAATACAGTCCCTGTACTGAGATGCAATGTTTTTCAGAGAGACATAACAAAGGTCACCCTAGAGACAACTTTTCTTAACAGATGATTCTCTGGGGCATCAGAGCAGCCCAAATGGACCTCGACTTGAATATCCTACCGACATCCCGCATTTTGACAGCTACAATTCTTCCTTTTTCAATTTCAATTCTTATTGATTTTCACGATTCTCATTTCAGAGATGTATGCCATCATCGTACTACAGTGTTTAGCAATTTATCTGTGCCTGCTTTTATATGCTAGATTGATCCTTTCCCACGGAAGCTGCAGGTGGGGGAAGTGTCGGGTTTGCTATTTGGGTACCATGTCTGCTCACAAGCTATGACACCAAGACACTTCACCCTCTCACCTGAGGAACCATGCTAAAGTGAGCCTAGCACAGGGGGAGGTTCACGTTTGGTAATGAAGCAGCAGATGTTGGCAATGAATACTTCTGAGAAAAAAGGCATAAATTAGGGAGAAGTCAAATCTGAGGGGGCCAAGGGCAGCAGAGACACCGGTCTGTGTTTCTGTTCAAAATGCCCAGATTTTCCTCTAGGAAATCAGGGAGAGAGCAGCGTTAAATGATTAAATACTTGCGGTTCTGGTTGTGTGCAGAAAAGGTGGGCATTTTTTTTTTTTACATGTGCAAATAAATAGCTAGAATAGATTTTAGTGAAGCATAGAGAAGACAAATGAAACGAACCTGGGTAAGAATGTGTCTCAGTTTTTCCAAGAAAGACATTCTAGAATAAATAATGGAATTTGCTAA
>NW_007728052.1:241285-243323 GCF_000696425.1 Galeopterus variegatus | reverse complement strand
TAAGAATGTGTCTCAGTTTTTCCAAGAAAGACATTCTAGAATAAATAATGGAATTTGCTAAAATTAAAGCATTCATGGGGTAAGAAAAATGCTTCGAAATTTATGGATTAAAGCACCACTAAAAACATTTAGAGATTAAAATTATTTTTTTCCCTTTAACTTAATTTCAAATATTCCATCTGTAGTGACTATGACCGTTGTTTCCTTTCCATTGGCAGTGATGTTTCCTCATGTAAACACACTTTTTCTCACCCTTTCTTCTGATTCCATTGGAAATGCTTCCCAAATTCCATGTAACATTAAATGATTGTCAGACATGGAGCTCCTCCCCCCCCACCTTAATCGATCCCCTTTGCCAAATATTGCATGGGACACATACTTATGCTAAAAAAAGTATTGCTTATTGGAAATCCCAATTTAACTGGACCTACTTATATGAAGCAATTATTCGTTGTTTATCTGAAGCTCAAATTTCACTGGGCATCCTGTATTTTATCTGGCACCATCACTCACTTGCTTTCTGGTGCCCTTATTTCCCTCATGAAATGCAGCAGCTGGTCTCTCATTCTATAAAGCAGCAACTATCAAATGCCACCGCCATGTCAACCTGCTGGGAGTTTGGGATAAGCTATGTTATTCTGAACTGGTGCTTTAGTAGTATAGTCCTTATCCTGCCTTATCTTTGCTACAGCTGGTGAGGTCCCCTAACCAATATGACAGCACATATTATTGAGAGAAGAGGACAGTTATTATCAAAAGAAGAGACAAGCACTGACATTGGGAATGCAATCTGTTGCTGTGTTTTTGACAGATAAGAGCTAAGGTTAAGGGAGTTACCTAGGATACTCCCACTGCAGTGTGAGGACCATGTTCTGGTCTACAGTAGGGGTACCCCCCACAACTCACAGCAGGCCAGCACAAGAGTCTGTGGAACTGAGCAGGCAGACTAGAGGAGGGAGGTGACTCTCCATGAGATCCACCTTTACTCCTTCCCTACTCCTGGGTGACCACTTCACTCAAAAGTGACCCGTCCATTTCACATGCTGTTTAGTTTCGATGGGAGTATGTGGGTTTGCATGTGAGTACATGCCCATATATATGTGTTCCTAGAGTGGCGAGGGTCCTAGAAATCCCAACTTTCTCTCTTCTCCTCTCTAAAATCCTTTAAGGGACTAGAAATCATACTATGATATATCAAGTTTCCTTCCTCTTCCCTCAGCTTGTTTCATTTGGAAGCATTTCCTAATCCATACTTGCAGGTCAGGAGGACATCCCGAGGCCAGCTCACTACAGTCTTGAGTTTGGAGAAACCAGCTCACAGGTATGCATTTTCTTGACCTGCTGTATCACACATGCAAACTCCTACAAGGACAGTGGCATTTAGATGCATTTCATAAAAGATCCTAACAATGTTTGTGGGAAACAGCCCTGCTAATGGACTGAAATTTGAAAAATTTCCAGGTATTCTTTATGTAGCACTGAACTACATGCAGCATAAATGACCCATTCTGCAAATAAACCTGTGGGACCTTGCTCTCTGTGTTGTGAGGAAGGCAGAGTTTA
Organism: Galeopterus variegatus; assembly: GCF_000696425.1. Lineage (NCBI taxonomy): Eukaryota > Metazoa > Chordata > Mammalia > Dermoptera > Cynocephalidae > Galeopterus > Galeopterus variegatus. The sequence goes on along the minus strand of NW_007728052.1, from coordinate 241,760 downwards.
TCTTTTCCCAACCTGCAATAAGGTACACAGTCGTAAGGCGGGAGAGTGGTAGGGAAGAGAAAGGGAACAGTTTTAAAAATATTGGTCCAAATGAAAGATTCGTGAGAGACGTATCTTGAGCTTGGTGAAGTGAGATGATCCTGAAATGTCAAATTATAGAACTTGAAGGAACCTCAAAATTACACTAAACCCAGCAAGTGTTTTCCTTATTTCCCCTGATTTTTTTCAAATGACCTTTGAAATATAGTGATTAATCCCATGTTTTAGATAAGGAGACACAAAAAATGATTGGAAAAATGTCCATTGCCACAGAGCCAGTAAATGATACAAACTCTAGATTTCCAGCCTGAAACCTTTTCCCCCACACGTTAGAGGCACCAACTATGTCCAAGGCACTATTTTATTTTATTTTATTTTATTTTATTTTCCTTTTTGTCTTTTTTTTACTGACCGGTAACGGGATCGCAACCCTCGG
>NW_007728052.1:237863-240650 GCF_000696425.1 Galeopterus variegatus | reverse complement strand
CTGACCGGTAACGGGATCGCAACCCTCGGTGTTGCGCCCGCACCGCACTCAGCCAGTGAGCCGGAACCGGTCTCCACATGGGATCCGAACCCTCGGTGGGAGCACTGCCGTGCTCCCAGGCGGTGCACTCTCCAGTGCGCCACCGGGCCGGCCCAAGGCACTATTTTAGACACTTGGTAAATATAATAGACATGCTCCTGCCTCAAGGAGCTTAGCAGAATGGACATTATGCTAAGATATAATAGACATAATGTCTCTCTATAGACATTAAACAAATTTAATTCAATATTGTGGATATTCAAGCTCCTTCACATACCTTTAAAAAGTAGGAATGGGCAACATAAAAATGCACTCAATATATTGAGCACATACTAAATCTTGAATTCTCAGAGACCAGTTTGAGAAGAGAGACAGAAGAGAAATGGAAATGAGAGGCACAAAGAAAGAACCAGTAGGAGAAAATCCACATGGGATGGGATGACAAAATCTAACAATCGGACATACTCACAAGATGGGGACGACAGGCCCATCTTCTCACCTTCATAGTTTTCATCACCCAGGGTTCAGGCACTTGCTCTAGGAACACTTAGCTCCATCTTGGAGATACTTAAGCTATAGGACAGTCCTGTAGTCTTAACCTCTCCTACCAGCTCCTTTAATGCTAATTATTTTTTTCTCATAACATAGAATTCCTTCTACTTATACTGAACTAATCAGTCATCCTAAAACTGTAAGCTCTTTGAGGCTGAAATCCATTTCTGATTCATCTTGGTATCACCTAACATAACTCTAACTCACAGTTTTCAGGGTCTATTAGGCCCTCAGGCTGAATTGAGATTAACTTGAGGTTCCCCATTAGGATTTACCTCCTCAGGTAAATAAATCAGACCCTATTTAAACATGATCAATTTTTATATCCACCATGCCAAAAACCCTGTCTTATTCTAATGACTTGAATACGTATATTGAGTTTTCATCAAGGGAAAGCATTCGACTAGATTCTGGGGAGAGAAGATGGAATGGAAAACATAAGAAGTGCCGTCTAAGGACTTACATTCTATGTCCCTCCCCACATTATATTTCCTACTTTAATTCAGAAGCCACTGACTCAGTCCTGTCTGGGTTACCCAGGAACAAACTTGCCCACTGAGCCACCATCTCCTCACCTGTCAATGACCTTCACTGAAGGGGATGTGGGGGAGGAACCAGCCATGTCCATGAGGTTCACCTGGATTCCGTCTGGCTGCATGCTGATTCGGAGACCATATGTCAAACAGAGTGGAAGCAGGCACACACGACACACATACTTGTGTATGCATCTGACACAAACATAAAAATCATTTTTTTTAAAAAAGAGAAATGTAATTTACCAAAGGAAAATCATTGGGGAATGCTCTCTACCTTGTATGAAACTTACCAAATGAGGATCTCAGCCAGGAATTCAGGGTATTCTTTAGGGTACCTAATACATTTCTGATGCTCAAACAAAATTTTCCTCAAATGAGACCAGATGGAGAATCAAGATGAAGTACAGTGAAACATTTATGGCTCTCATTTATTCCTTGCAGAATTCTGAATTATGAAAACCAGGGTTTTTCCACTGGCATCAAAATAAATATGTTGCTATTGTAGTACAGAAAAATAAATCTCTTTGTGTGCTAAAGAAAGGCAGGATTGCTAAGATTCTGCAATTAAAAGAGGTCCCAATGAATAAACAAAATGTGGCATATCCATTCAATGGAATATTATTCAGCAATAAAAAAAGAGCTATCAAGTTATGAAAAGACATGAAAGAAACTTAAATGCATATTGCTAAATGAGAGAAGCCAATCTGAAAAGATCAGTGTTTGCTAAGGGTTCAGGGAAAGGGAGAGAGGGAGGGAGGAATAGGCAAAACATGGGATTTCCAGGGCAGTGAAATTATTCTGTATGATATTTTTATGGTGGACATATGTCATTATATATTTGTCAAACCCATAAAATGTACAATACAAAGAATGAACCTGAACCCTAATGTAAACTGTGAACTTCGGTTAATAACAATGTGACAATATTGGCTTATCAATTGGGGATGGTCTGGTGGCCTGTGACAGGATACATTGGAACTTGCTGTACTTTCTGGTCATTTTTTCTAAAAAACCTAAGACTGCTCAAAAAACAGCCTTTTATTTTTATTTTTTAATAGCAGCCCCTTAAGAAAAAATATAATTTACTAGAATGAAAATTGTAAGAAACCAAAATGAATATCATAATTACAAACATGTTTTTTTGGGGGGAACACAGTGGAGGGCTTGGCCTACGGAGCACTTTTTGTATTATTCATGATAGTGTGGATTATGAGAGACAGAAAAGTAAATGTCAAAAAGCTACAAAAACACGAAACAAAGGAAGATATGAGCAAGCAGCCTCGGATCATTTCAGGGCAACCAGAGAGAGCTGCGGTGTGGAAGCAATTAGAGTAAAGGAAGAACACAAAGAACATAATAAAAGGTCACAATAAAAATGGAAAATTTAGAGGGAAAAGGAAGATACACATTAAAAGGGGAGAAATGTAAAGAACTCAGAGAAATGTTTTTAACTACTGTATTTGCTTTATAGTTTCAGCACGGGGCCACTGCAGCTGTGCAGCACTGTGCAGTCAAAGGGCAGTATTTGAAGTGTTCACAGTCATTCAAGAGCGTAGGGCAGGGAACTGTAGCAGGCTGCACTCGCCAACTTTTCCAAACTTTCTAGTGCTTTCTCACCTCTAGCAATCTTCTCTCACCTGTTCTCTATTTTTGCCTTCGG
>NW_007728052.1:226518-237537 GCF_000696425.1 Galeopterus variegatus | reverse complement strand
GAATAACTGGAGTTAGGTCCTCACCTGTCACCTTCTATCTCAGCTCAGAGGCCCACAAAATCTTTCTTTAAAAAAAAAAAAAAATTTCTCTGGGTGAGGACTCCTTAACAGCACACCCTGTCCCTAATCCCTGGCTTGGCTATGTCACACTGTGAAAGGGACATGGGTGGAGGGGGAATGGCAAGATAGAAACTGGAGAACTTTCTGGAAAATAATATTTATTGAGCACTAATGAGTCAGGTATTGTTCAAAGAGCTTTATATATCATCTAATCATTAGAAGTCTGAGGAAATTATTTCTCCTTATTTACAGATGAATCCCATTATCTCATTCCAATCTCAATTTTTAGTAACTACAATAAAAATAAACCATTCTAACTTCAGATATAAGACAACCCTAGAGTTCGCACAGGTGTAGCAAACCACTTACACCTAGCTGTCTGTTATAACTCTGGGTATAACCCTCACCATATAATAAATTTGTTTGATCTATGATAAAGGAGTTTTATCAGTATTAATATAGGACAGGCCACTAAGAAGCTAACTTCAGGGCCCAGCGCAGTGATGTGAGCACAAGGATTGGCCATGATTTAGCATGAGGCTTGGGGCACCAGGTTAGAGACCCGGCCCATCCTCCAACTCTCTGGGCATCTTTGGGCAAGTCATTACACAACTCTGAGCTTCTGCTCATGACTCATAAATGAAGAAAATAGAGTCACAGCATTTTCCAAGGTTTTCCAACCACAAATACGAACATCTATGGTTTTCTTCCATGTAAATGTCAGACATACACATCTTTCCCCATTAAACTCCAAATAAAAGCATTGGGTCTAAAATCTGGAAGCTTAAATTGGGTCAGGGCTCACAGAAGCTTCATAAGGAATGACTCCTCCCCATCTTGAAAGTGGTTTCCAGCTGCAGGTGGCCACAGCCATACTCCCCAGTTGGGAAGTATGCCTCAAGTCACTGGTTACTAATAATGGCTACAGCGCAGAGTATTCTGGTTTGCCTTGAAACATTAGAGTTATAGATAGTCCCTATAAGAGACACCTGGTAAGTTTCCTAGGTGGGAGAAAGGAAGGGCGTTTTGGCAGCTGCAGGAACGTCTTTGGCCTGGCGTCCCCGCAACAGCCTATGACAGGGGCCGTTGCTGTGTCGTTAACAATGTGGCAACTGTGAGCTCTAATTACAGTGCTTTACTTGCCTAAACCTTTTCCCTAAGTTTTCACTGTATAGAGATTACTTTCATTCATCCTGTTAAATTAAATTTGGCCTAAGGATTTCTTCAGACATAGTGAACTGTAACCTAACTAGATATGCAAACAGACTGTAACGTACTCTTGTAACAAGTAGCCGAGTCTCAGCCAATCACAGGCAGCCGATTCTTCAAACTGTGTTCAAATGAGACAAACGCCCAGTGTAACCAATCCAGCTGTTTCCGTACCTCACTTCCATTTTCTGTCTATAAATCTCAGCTGACCACAGCAGCCCCGGAGTCGCTCTGAACCGCTCTGGCAGCTACCCAATTCACGAATCATTCTTCGCTCAATAAAACTCAAGTTTAATTTGTATAAAGTTTTTAACAGTCCTCTGTCTGAGGTGTTGAACCAATTTTGCAACACCAGCTGGTTATCTAACAATTTGATTCTGACACCAACTAACTTGAGTTAGCATATACCCCACAGGTTAAAGGCTCAGTCCCACCAGACTGTCCCCACTTTAGAAATCAGCCATAAATGGGGTGTTCAGGCTATCCACATTTCTGCCTGGCCAACTACAAATTCAGGGGTTCCTACGATGCCCTCCCCCTCAGATTCCATAATTGGCTAGAAGGACTCACAGAACTAAAAAAAAAAAAAAGTGCTTTACTCACTATTATTGGTTTATTATGAACGACACATCTCAGGAACAGCCAAATGGAAGAGACACATGGGGCGAGGTATTGGGGTGGTAGTAGAGGGTGGAGCTTCCATGCCCTCTCCTGGTGCACCATGCTCTCAGCTCCTCCGTGTGACCTAAACCCCACTGTTTAGGAGTTTTTTGTTTTGTTTTGTTTTGTTTTTTTGTCTTTTTCGTGACCGGTAAGGGAATCGCAACCCTTGGCTTGGTGTCGACCACACCGCGCCCAGCCAGTGAGCGCACCGGCCATTCCTATATAGAATCCGAACCCAGGGCGGGAGTGTTGCTGCGCTCCCAGCGCCACACTCTCCCGAGTGCGCCACGGGGCCGGCCCTGTTTAGGAGTTTTTAAGGTTTTGTTAAATAGGCATGATTTGTTAAATTGGTTATTGATGATCGAACTCAACCGCTAGCCCCTCTCCCCTCCCCAGAAATGGGGGGTGGGGGAGTGCAGCTGATAGTTTCAATCCTCTAATCACATGGTGGGTTCCTGGTTACCAGCCCCCATCATGAAGCTATCTTAGAACCCATCAAGGGTCACCACATTAGTATAAACTCGGGTGAAGTAAAGGGGCTTATTGGGAATAACAAAAGACAGTCCTAACACCAATGGGGAAATTCCAAGAGTTTTAGGAGCTCTATGCCAGGAACCTGGGACAAAGATCTGGGAGGGGACCTTGATTCTTTATTGAAGAACCCAGATGACTCCTCAGCTGGCTCCTTCTGAGAGTGCGAAGACAGGCCCTTCTGCTGTTATTAGCATGTTGACTACAACTGTAGTTACCTGGTGACAGGATGGAATTATAGACAGTTACTCCCATACCCCCTGCCTGGTAGTCAATTTTCCAGAGTAAGCCACTCTTCCAGGGAGTGTGTAATTTTGATATGTTTAATTTCAGTCCTTCTCCCTTGTTTGACAGAGTGATTTCTCACTGTTTTTAGGTAGTGCCACGCACCCCTCAATTGGAATTCTTCTTCCTGCTGTTAGAGACTGCTCCCTCCTGAAATATTTAGGGAAACAGTTCTCCAAAAGCCGTTAATTTAATTGGGATTGCTTGCATGCAGACACACACACAGAGAAGTTTTTTTCATTCTGATACAAAGAAGAAATTCTGTATTTTTATTTCCCAGTTTGTTAAATATTTATATTGTTTCCTTACAAAACAAACTTCCACTTAAGCAAATATGTACAAAACTTATAATGTAGAGATTCTTTTTGAGGGAAATTTAAAGATAAAATCAACCCATAGCAATTATCTTCAGACTTGAAATGGACTAAACAAAGCACCACAATTTCTAATCTACACCATCAAGTTATTTTATAAATAAGTCTTGAAGATCCATTAAATCTAGCGTAGTGACTCAATAAAATTCTCAGTTCACAAATGTATGACCAGGTGTTAGATGTGCTCCTAGAGAGAAGTCAACATCATCCTGGGAGTGGAATACCAGGAGTGGGACATTAAGTAAATGATGCATACACACACGCGCACACACACACAAAGTCAACATCATCCTGGGAGTGGAATACCAGGAGTGGGACATTAAGTAAATGATGCATACAAACACACGCGCACACACACACACACACACACACTCACTGCTTTTATGGACTACATTCAAATCAGAGACAAAACCAAAAAGACAACCTATGCAAAAATATTTCCTGATCTAGAAACCTCATACCTACTTCCAACACAATGTTTAGCCTCACAGCCCATTTCCTTTTGCTCCAGTCTTTGAAATGGGGAAGTTGATCGAAAGGAAAATATTCTCATGAATTCCCACAAGCAGGGAGCTGATTGGCCAAGCTGCTTCATTTTTCCGCCTCTTTCAAATCATGTCTTGATTTGATTGCATCTTTGGAAATGCCAATAAAGAAATCTGTTTTGGGAAAACCAATTTCAACTTGTTTTGGTTATAAAAAGAATATTCCCTTTCCCTGATGTCCCACCCCCCAAGCATATTGACCAATGAAATACATGTATCCAGCATGCTTGGGAAGGGGACGTGTGTGCTGGGGGAAGAGGGGAGGTAACACACGTTTGTGTAAACCAAAGGCAATGTGGGACCCCATGGGACTCAGTCTCAGCACTGTGCCATAGTTAAGGAGTCCCACATCCATCAACCAAAGCACCTGAGAAGTTTTAGTCTTTTTTCTCTCAAAGAACAATAATGGGATCCTAATTTCCAACCCAGAACAATCCTCTTTCCTTTTCTCTCCAATTCATAAACTCTACAACTACTTCAGAACCTTTCCAAATCCCTTACTCTCATCTTTCCACCAAAAATTCTCTCTAATCTCTAGATCACATGTTCCTGATAGAATGAGGGGGAGGAAAAGGAGGGGGGGAAAAGCAGACAGAAAAATAGAGACACACATATATCTTCAAACACACACATATGTACAGAGAAATGCGTATCTGTATACATGCACACACGCATATGATTGTATATTACACAGAAACACATTCAATACCCAAGTTCTGCATCCAGAAGCCTATAAATTAAATCAGCAAAGAAGAAACTCTCCTTAGAGAGTGGAAAGAAGGGAAACTGAGCCAGCACAGATGAGTTTCTTTATAGGGCTGGGGAATGATAAAAACAAAACAAACGAACAAACAAAAAACCCACTCCTATGTCAATAAATTCTTGTCTCATCTTAGTTATTCATTCTTTCTTTTTTCTCATTTTTTCCAGTAGGATCTCAAACTACTGTTGGCACATTAGTCTCCTCCTTCCATGGCTACATGGTTCATGCTGACTTTCTACTTTAACTCACCATTCGAAGCCAAACCATTTATGGGGATATCAAAATAATCATGTAATTCTATGAGAAGTGCTCCTCTGCAGGAGAAAAGTGTAGCTGAGACAGCCAATTTTCTGGGCAATAAGAGTGTTCTGTTCCAAATCACTGAAGTCTGAAGCATCTGATAACAAATGGAGTACACCATTTTTTTTGAAGAAAGAGACCCTCTGGGGCTGATTTTCTCCCGTGTATATACCAGTAGAGTCCAGACGCAGAGCTGAGGCCCTGGGCAAGGATCTGCTTATCTCTGCATCCTAGGTAGTTGGTGCAAGTCAGGAGAAATTCACCCAGTTTTTCTAAGGACTTATAATCATCCAAGGTACAAAAATGCACAGACACAGAGGTGCCATTTTAAAACCCAAAGGAATTTACATCAAACTTTTAAAGCTCCTGTGGGTCTTTGTTAATAATCATATGAGGTATCTCCAGCCCACAAGAGACCCCAGGGAAGTCCAATATGCAGAATATAAGGGAATATTCGAGAATCTCTGACTAGGGTCTTATCTGGACATACGTGACAATATGCCAGGGGTATACCAACCCTCAGGATAAACATGGGATATCTTCCTAAACCTCAGTTTAACTAGAAGAGTTGGGGGGAAGACTCATTAGAGAGTATAGTTGAAAACTGTCATGAGTTTTGAACCTGTAACACAAGGATTCGATGAGCTTGAAACAGTACATCTTCCTTCTCTTCAACTATTATAAATAATCAAAGGAAGCCTTTGAGAACCTTCTCTGCCCATTCATTCTAATTCCTCCAGATTTCATCCACCCATCTGCCTGGTCCACAGAATCTGCTTCTGTTGAATGGGCAGTAACGTAACATCTTTGATTTTCATCAAAGGGTGCTTAAAGAAATGAGACACCTATTGTTACTAAGTGACTCATATAAGGATCTTGTCTAATACAACATCAGTGACTCTAATTGAAGGCCACATTAAAAATTTCTTATTATATATTTCTTTACTTCTTTGGGGGCAGGAAATAGTACGTTTCTTTCATTTTGACCTTGAGACTTATATGACTGTTTCCCTTTTTTCTCTTTGGCTGTCAGGAGGCTCGAAACTAAACTTGAAATAGTTACCACAATATCATAGCTCCTTAGATCTTGCTTTTTTATATGTTGTCCCCCCAGTCCAATATTAGTCTTCTGTTCTTTATATATTTCCAGCCTGATCTTCTTCAAGTGTCTATATTTTTCCTTCATTTTAAGATATGTGTTCTCATCAACTTGAATCCTTCTGGAAGGATTTAAGAACTAAACATGTATATGTGTTATAATTATACTGGAGCCTTGAATTAGTTGACTGAATCCTCACAACACTGTGAAGAGGGCATTATTATATAAACGTGCAGTAACCTACTCAAGGCCACACACCTAGAGATTAGCTGAGCTGAGAATGAATGTTTCTCTGCCTCATTCCATGTCTCACAGTTTTCCTCCTGGCTGGTTCCCAGAGTTCAGTCAGTCAGCACCACTGGCTGTGTACCTAAACCAGCCAACTGCCTCACCACACCTGCCCTGCCAGCGTTCAGCTCTCCTCTGTATGAAACGTTTGATGAGCACTGCCACGTCCTCCCACTTGCATGGATTCCTGCCTGTAAAGCTAGGGCTCACAGACCCTTTGAGTCTGTTGCACAGACTGGGTTACAAACCCTCCACACGCAGGTCAGTGAGCTAGTTAAAAGAAAAAAAAAAGGTTCTGGAAGCCGAGGTATAGAAAAATGAATGGGCTTTATTCAGATCTAGGAGCAACTACTCTAGTGGCTTCTCTGAGAGTTCTGAGAAGCCCTGTGGGTCAGAGCTGTCAGTCTTTTATACTTAAGTCCACAACCCTGGACACCAGGGTTCCCATACACAACCTACATTAAGTAGTAACAAGGAACACCTGAGGATATTTACAGCAAAAGCTCAACAAGGTTCTGAACATCCAAGGGGCCCTGACATTTTCCTATTTTCCCCAACACTGCCCCTTCGGTGAAGTCTCCATTAGTCACCGGCACGTGAAAGAAACCTAACTCTAACTAAGTGAAATAACAACAACAACAACAACAACAAAAAAGCAGAAACAGGAATCTATTGATTTATATTTGGGAAGGAGAGAGAGGGTCTTCATGCAGATTTCTGTATCCATCTCTTAGCTCTAATTCCCTCCACTTGACATTAAATTAAGAAAAGCTTCTGCATGGCAGAAAGCATTAATACCACAGTTCAGACTTTCATGGCCTTGTAGCTCATGATCCCAAGAGATCAAAAATAAATGCTGGTTCCCACAGAGTCCATATCGATCCTTGATAAAGATGCTGATTGGCTCTGCTTAAGTATCAGGCCCACCCCTAGATCAATCACTCTGTCCAGGAGATTTGGGTTCAGACCACTAGCCTGGGTCTTGTGTTTACTCCTGTCACGGAGCAAGTGGAACCGCATGATGGACAGTCCACCCAGCATGACATGGAACAAAAGAGAAACAATTAGGAAAGAGAAAGAATGCTGGAAAGACAAAAACTTGAGTCCACAGTAGCTTTCATCTTCCTATTGGATGTGATAAAGCTGTGAACTAAAGTATTCACTGCACTGGTGGAGATGCTATAGAGCAGGGCTGTGTTCTTTGCATTTTCATTGCCAGCATATGGTATACAGCAGGAGTCAACAAGTATATGTTGGTTTGAAAAAGGAGAAAGAGTGGAGAGGAGAAAAAAATCTTATTCGAGAAAGAAAAACATACCCAAAAAGGTTGCTTTCCTGTATAACCAATGATTAAGGTGGACACTCTCAGTCAACAATGACAAAGCTATTTGCTTTCTTTAATGTCCAAGAAATGGTATTATTAGCCACCTCTTCTGTCTGCCTTTTGATCAGCTAGCCCTTTTTCTCCATGTCTGCAGAATAGGGTTGGCTTCTGTTTCCATCCTATGGAATAATAAAAATGACTCTTGCATCTCATTCCAACTATACCATTACTCACCTGGCTTCCATGAATACTGCTGTCATCCAGCTTAGTGATGGCCAGGGGAAACCAAGAAAGGTGTGGGAATTAGTAACGATATCTTAGGGCAGTGTCCAGTCAGCTCATCTAATGAAATAAAGTCATGGGACAGTCTCAGGGCATTGCCAGATGTAAAGTTTTGTTTTTCCGTTCATTTTAACCTCCTCCTGCCAACTATGCAAGTTCTCCAGAGCAGCACTTCCCAGAATTTAACATGTATATGGGTCACCTCCTGGTGATTTTTAAAGTTCAGGTTTTGAGTTAGTAGCTCTGGGATGTGGCCCGAGATTCTGCACTTCTAATAAGTTCATAAGAGATGATGCTTTTGCGGACTCTCAGTCCATGTGTTGAGCAGCCAGGTGCTGATGACTGGGGTAGGCTTTATGAGAGAAGATTCAAGACTACTGTCATTTTCTTTGCAATCAGGAAGTTACAATTGTTAGAAGAAATTGAGGGGATACACTAAGGCTGGTGAGTGGCAGTTTCCCCTGCTACCCCCGACATTGCTGCTTGTTGCACCTCCATGAGAGCACCCAGCAGATTCCCAGGTATTGTTGACATTGAGGCAAGTCATGTCTGTTTCTCCTCAACAAGGACCCTTGGGAAGGTGTGGTTCATAGCACCAAGCCTAGTATCATAGCCCAATAAGGAGGTGCTGATGAATTGAAACTAATTACTAGAAAATAGGAGGCACCACAGTAAGTGGGACATAAGGCAAAGAGAATTTCAGCAGAGGAGCTGGATAACTGGTATAGAAGAGGAAGAACCAGATGGAAGTATATTATGCAAGTTTAACTTGAAAGTTAACTAAATTTATCTGAAACTCAAGGGGATTTCATTTCTCCTATGAATTCATTCACTAATTGAGCAAAAAGCCTGCTACAAGAGTGGAGAAAATCATGGTGTCATAAATTCCCAAGGTTCTTCAGTAAAATGCTCATATACTCAGTGCATTACTGAAAACCTACAGTTCCTGTCTAGAGTTTGAGCTCATTGCTTGAAGCTACATGGCATACCGTCTTTGCTTTTTGAACTTAACATTAAAGCTACAAACATGTGGCTGAGTTTTTGTCTTATCTTATTACTGAAAACCTACAGTTCCTGTCTAGAGTTTGAGCTCATTGCTTGAAGCTACATGGTATACAGTCTTTGCTTTTTGAACTTAACATTAAAGCTACAAACATGTGGCTGAGTTTTTGTCTTATCTCAGTTTAAATACAACTAGAACAATAGGTTGAACACTGCATTATTGTAACACTTGAATCACAACACATATCACTAATGTACCTATTTCCCTCTTCCTCCAACTCTTTCCCCAGCACACCCTCACTGGTTCCCCAATTGGTCAGCATTGGATAAAAACATGGCCGTGAAAACATGCCAACCTGCAAATCTCATTCACAAGTCAGGGTTTGATGATACATGTATTAGTCAGGGTTATCTAAAGAACAGAACCATAGATAGATAGATAGAAAAACAGATACATATAGATAGACAGACAGACAGATAGATAGATAGAAAAACAGATACATATAGATAGACAGACAGACGGACGGACGGACGGACGGACAGACAGACAGACAGACAGACAGACAGACAGACAGACAGACAGACAGACAGACAGACAGACAGACAGACAGACAGACAGACAGACAGATAGATAGATAGATAGATAGATAGACAGACAGACAGACAGACAGACAGACAGACAGACAGACAGACAGACAGACAGACAGACAGACAGACAGACAGACAGACAGACAGACAGACAGACAGACAGACAGACAGACAGACAGACAGACAGACAGACAGACAGACAGACAGACAGACAGACAGACAGACAGACAGACAGACAGACAGACAGACAGACAGACAGACAGACAGACAGACAGACAGACAGACAGACAGACAGACAGACAGACAGACAGACAGACAGACAGACAGACAGACAGACAGACAGACAGACAGACAGACAGACAGACAGACAGACAGACAGACAGACAGACAGACAGACAGACAGACAGACAGACAGACAGACAGACAGACAGACAGACAGACAGACAGACAGATAGATAGATAGATAGATAGATAGATTGATTTAAAATTAAAGCACCGCAGTCATAAAATTAAGCACCACAACATGGGACACAATCTCCAAGATATCTTCCTGTCACTCTTCTAATTTTAGATGAGTGTTTTTATTTTGTAGTTTGCCTCTAGATCTTCACAGCTATATCCACAGTTGGATTTTTGTCTAATTTACAGATGGACACCCTGAGATTCATCTACTTATTATCCAACGTTAGTTGCCAGCAGGCCAGATAAGATGATTACTAGCAGCACTAGAGAGATGTCTAGTTAGGATTTCTTCTAGGTCTCTTCCAGTATCTCAGGAGCCATAGCAATTTACTCATACAAGTAGCTCATACAACCTGTCACTGCTGGGAACAGCTGCCTAACCCTCTTGGACTGCCCTTCATCCTGGGGTGGGGGGACCCAATCTGTAATTTTAACCTGCCAGTGTCTAAACAGGACAATTACTTAGACCAGCATCAACTCACAGTGTTGATGACTAAAGCTGAAGCCAGCAGTGCCACTCTGTTGAGCTCACAGCAAACCAAGCACAGGGAGGCAAGTTTCCTTTTCAAATGAGAACATTTGTCGAGCCTACTCATTCAAAAATTGACAGAGGGCAGAGACTTTGGATTTGAGAACAAGTTTGGCAAAGGCCATACAACAATGACAATAGATGATCAGAGGTGGCAGAGGGAAGAGGGAGGAGAGTGCAAATGAGCTCATTGAGGGGACAGAACAAACTGGGTCATAGTGTGACCAGGCCACACTTGTAGATTTGGGAACACAACCTCCAACCAAGGTGCCCCTTAGGTTATCTCTGTTGATTTAGCAGAGATTTAAGGTCCTGGCACAAATTCTTCCTTGGGAGTCAGACAGGTTGTATGTCCCAGCTCTGTCCATCATAGCTGTAAGGGGGTTAAGGAGCTGGCCTCTTCTGAAACTTAGTTTTCTCATCTGTAATGTGCATAAATACAAATTGATTAAGCAATGAGCTTGTAAGGATTCAGTGTGTTAATGTAGGGAAGCTTCTGCCTCATAGTAGAAGCTCAGCAATGTTGCATGCCATTATTCCGAAGGGCCAGGCACTCTGCCCCAGAGCATGTGGCTGGATGCAGTCCCAACAGACACTCTTACTCAGGGGAGGGAGTGAACTGTAGATTTCCAGGGGAGTCAAGCCCTGAAATCTGAATTGCTAGCCAGTTCAACCAGTGCCTTTTGTATCTAACGTATGAGAACCATTGTTTAAG
>NW_007728052.1:215246-226050 GCF_000696425.1 Galeopterus variegatus | reverse complement strand
TCATTGTGGCCACCTTCAGGTAAGCCACCATTTCTCATATCTGAACAGGTGCAAGAGCCCTCTAAATGGCCCCCAAAAGTTTGTTTCTACATAGCTGTCAATATGATCATCTCAAAGCCTTCACATCCCCTCTCTTGCTCAAACTCCTTCAATGGCTTCCCACTGCTGTTGGAATAAAAACCAAACATGTTGCCATGAGATCCCACATGATCTGGCCCCTGCCTACCTCTCCTGCCTTATCTTGGTGCATAGTGTCTTTCTTTCAAAGATCCAGCTGTATTGGCTTTTTCTGGGCTCCTCAGAAAAAAAAGCAAACAAACAGCAAACTGGTTCTACCTCAGGGTCTTTGCACTAGAGGTTCCCTTTGTCTGGAAATCTCTTCTCCCTGATATTCACATGCATGGCTTCTTCTTGTCGTGAAGATCGTGGTTTAAATGTCACCTCATCAGAGAAGCTGTCTTTAACCACCCAAGCAAAAGCAGGCAAACTTGATCACATCCTTGGGATTTTCTTTGTTGCACATATCAGTTTTTAAAATTATTTATGTTTACTTGTTTACCCTCTTTATGCATTTCTCCAAGAGCACGTGCTTTCTCAGAATAGGGGCTTTGATTGTACAGTTTATTGATGTATCCCTAGCACCTAACATATGGCAGGACTTCTATACATATTTATTCAATGAAGAAAGTTATCTCAGACAGAATTGAGGCTGTTTCATCCTGTACATTGGAGGAGGGTTGGAAAAATACCTCTGCAGGTATGATGAAGACCTCTTCTTATCTGGTCCAAGGGAAGCTGCCACCTAAAGGTCATTCAAACCCTTTACTGTTTGGAACCTCTAACGTTTTTTACTGTCAGTCTCTGCCTCCTAGACTCACCATAACTCTATCTTTAACTAAATGAATCGTAACTAAGACTGGAACTTTTTCTTTTTTAAATAAAACATAAGGCTCTCAAGATGTTACAGCGGTAACAGGACATGATACAATTTATCAATAATATGAGGCTACTTCAAAAAGTTCATGGAAGGATTTGTGTTATATTTTTTCTATTTTTCTACAAACGTTTTGAAATACCCTCATTTTTTATNGGGCTGGTCTGAATTGAGAAGGGCTGTAAGTGTAAAACACACTGGATTTTGAAGACAGTACGAAACAAAGGATGTGAAATCCTCAGGAATAATTTTTATACTGATTACAAATTGAAACAACAGTTTTAGACATTGGTGGAAATAAAACATATCGTCCTTCTGTATCTGTGGGTTTCACATTGCAGGTTCAATCAACTATGGATCAAAAATATTAGGGAAAAAAACAATAACAATAAGCAATAAAAACTACAAGCAAAAAATACAGTATAACGACTATTTACATAGCACTTTTTTTTTTTTTTTTAGGTATTACAAGTAATCTAGAGGTGATTTAAAGTACACAGGGGATGTTCTTAGGTTATATGCAAATACTTTAAATCATCTCTAGATTACTAGACTTGACTATCTGAGGATTTTGGTAGCTGAGTAGGTCCTGGAACCAATCCTCCATGAATATTTAGGGGTGACTGTATTATCAAAATTTAATTGCACGTGTCTCTTTCTGCAGTTTTTAATGTGGCAGCTAGAAGACTTAAAGTTATATATGCAGACTGCATTCTACTCCTACTGGACAGCACTGTCCTCAGCATTACCCGACTCCTCTTTCCAACCCATCCATGAGTCCAGTTGGCTCCTGTGTTAGTCAAGGTTCTTCCGAGAAACAGAACCAACAGGACATATGTGTAAATAAGTGTATACACACACAGAGATTTTTAAAAACTTGTTTATGCAATTGTGGAGGTGCAAATCCAAAATCTGCACTAAAGGTCATTCAAACCCTTTACTGTTTGGAACCTCTAACGTTTTTTACTGTCAGTCTCTGCTTCCTAGACTCACCATAACTCTATCTTTAACTAAATGAATCGTAACTAAGACTGGAACTTTTTCTTTTTTAAATGAAACATAAGGCTCTCAAGATGTTACAGCGGTAACAGGACATGATACAATCAATAATATGAGGCTACTTCAAAAAGTTCATGGAAAGATTTGTGTTATATTTTTTCTATTTTTCTACAAACGTTTTGAAATACCCTCATTTTTTAGGGGTATGCTCCTGAATTTCCCAAAATATCACACCTAAGGTCCTCCCACCTATTCTCAGATATACCCAGTTTAGTTTGAACATGGGTAAAGAAGTGACTAAGAATTTAAGATTTCAGATCTCTTACATCTTATTTGTATAATCATGAAGTCAGCAGATGTGGTGTATTGGGAGTCAGTGTAAATTTAGACAATACAGATCTTACAGCCTCAATTTTACTTACAATAATTATATGTTTGAAGTGCAATAACTGAAACAATTTTAATATCAATATTAAAACAAACATGGATACAGAATGGAATAAAATGAAAATGTTGCATAAATTTTTGAGCTAAACCTTGACCCTTCCAAACAGTTTTGCATTTGGCAAGCTGCTTCTGGCTACTTTCCCAGACCCTAATCCTCCACAGTACATTTTTATCCTCTTCAGCATTAGGGGATTGGAGAGGAAAATTCTAGAATCATTAAAGCAGTGATTTAGCCCAAACCATGGCTGATATCTCATCAATGAGCCAGATAGTCTTCCAATGTGGGGATGAGGTTGACAGACTTAGAAAGCAATATGGTTCATTACAGAGAAGGCAAATTAATTCTATTTTCAGGGCAGTCATGAGAAATAAGTATCTCTATTTTCCACTGTAAATGATTTCAGATTGAGGTCACTAAAATACAAAAGTTCTAGATCTCTACCCCACCTGAGATAAAAAACACAAAGTGCAAAAATATATTGAGCAAATGGTAAGATTATCAAAAAGCAGACTAAGGTGGTTGCCACGGGCTGGGGTAGAGAAAAATGGGGAGTGATTTGATGGATACAATGTTTGAGCTCTGGGGCCGGCCCGGTGGCGCACTGGATAAGTGCGCCACTTGGGAAGCGTGGCGGTGCTCCCGCCCGAGGGTTCGGATCCCACATACAGACCGGTTCCCGCTCACTGGCTGAGTGAGGCGCGGGGGCAGCGCCGAGGGGTGCAATCCTGTTGCCGGTCCCCGGTCCGGTGCGGGGGCAACACTGAGGGTTGCGATCCGTTGCCGGACACGGAAAAAGACAAAAGACAAAAAAAAAAAAAAAATACAATGTTTGAGCTCTGGGGCCGGCCCGGGGGCGCACTGGATAAGTGCGCTACTTGGGAAGCATGGCGGCGCTCCGGCCCGAGGGTTCGGATCCCACATACAGACCGGTTCCCGCTCACTGGCTGAGTGAGGCGCGGGGGCAGCGCCGAGGGGTGCAATCCTGTTGCCGGTCCCCGGTCCGGTGCGGGGGCAACACTGAGGGTTGCGATCCGTTGCCGGACACGGAAAAAGACAAAAGACAAAAAAAAAAAAAAAATACAATGTTTGAGCTCTGGGGCCGGCCCGGGGGCGCACTGGATAAGTGCGCTACTTGGGAAGCATGGCGGCGCTCCGGCCCGAGGGTTCGGATCCCACATACAGACCGGTTCCCGCTCACTGGCTGAGTGAGGCGCGGGGGCAGCGCCGAGGGGTGCAATCCTGTTGCCGGTCCCCGGTCCGGTGCGGGGGCAACACTGAGGGTTGCGATCCGTTGCCGGACACGGAAAAAGACAAAAGACAAAAAAAAAAAAAAAATACAATGTTTGAGCTCTGTATGATGAAGCGTTCTGGAGATTGGGTGTGTAACAATGTGGATATACCTCACATGCTTAGAAATGGTTAAGATGGTAAATTTTATGTCATGTGTATTTTACCACAATTTTTAAATTAAGGTAGATTGAAGTAACAAAACTCAAGTACTGCAGTTTTAATCTTTAATTAAAGAAGCTGCACTTAGAACCTTCCAGGCAGAAGGAAAACGCATTACATGACATCATGTGTCAGTCGGCCAGGATCCTTAGCCAACAATGGTCATCGGAGGGGCAGCCCCTTTGGCCTGGAACCCTAGCATGTACTGCCTACCTGAGGAGGATGTAGACGTGACCAGATCCTGCCTCTGTACACCTGTTTCCACCCTTCACATCCTCAGGCCTGTACTCCGCACACGCACACTGTGCAGAGCTTCACGGATCTACCGTGCACAGCCACGGCTGCACAGCGGAGCTGATCACCTGCCGGGGTTGTGCAAGAGCCCGGCACGCATCCTCTCTGGGGCCCCGTGCCAATCCCAGGCAGTAGGTGCTGTTCTTCCTCCCGTCTTATGACTGAGAAGACCGAGCCTTTGCCATGACACTTAACTGCTTACTCCTCCATTTCCTCTCTCCAAAGACAGCCACATGTAAGGAAACGACTCCCTGACTCTTAACCCACAACCTTCTGGGTTTGCGTAGTGCATTCAGAAATCCCGACAATTATTTCATCCACTCCAACATAAGAGACATTTTCCTGTGTGAAATGTACTCTTCCTGGGCTCCAGCACAGAGGTTTGTGGGAGCAACCCTTTTTGTCCCCGAACAAAAGACAGGGGCTAAGAGCCAAGGCCGTGGTGAGGTCTTGGTGCTCGACATAGGCTTCCGGAGGAGGCGAGTGCAGGTGGATACAAATAACATCATTTAAGCCAGGATATGGCTTGGTGACACAGCTGATTCTGACGCCAACTGCCTTGCCAGAACAGCTTTCAACCCTGTTTCACATGATTTCACAAACCCCTGAACCGCACAGTTTCTTCACGCCTGCAGAGGTAATGAATGCCTTTTGAGAACTTTGCAAAGTCGGTTGGCAAAAGTCAAAGAAACTGGGGGAATGCAAGCTCTCCAGAGGCCCTGCTCCTGTTCCACATCTGCTGTGCCTTGGTGGCTAGAGGGAGGCCATCAAGTGAGGTGGCTGCAAGCTCACAAATAAACTGTCTTCTCTGTTGGTGTGTGGGATGCCCCAATTTTATCAGGGTATGGAAACAAAACTGTAAGTGCCTCAGGTTTCACGGCAGTAGCAAGACACAGGGTTGAATTTCCTGCCTACCACAGATGCCGGTCCCCCATTCATAGACCATCACATCATCTAGACACATAAGAGAACAATGTGCAAATGTCATGTGTGTGCTTGTTAAAATCCATGCCTGGAATTTACCTCCTGGGGATGTGAAGTGTCTGTGTTCCAGGAAGTAGAGACTTCTGATATCTTTCCCTGTTCTGCTACCTCTCACCCATCTTTTAACTCAGTATTAAAAGTCTCCAAATACAAAGAGATGCCAATATTCCACATTAAATACTCTGGGAAAAAGAGAAGCCCAGATATTACTATTCAGAAATTTGTAATCAGCATGGCCACAAATAGGATTTTTAAAAGTCAGTTCTTGTGAACATTTTATGGCGGTAGATTCCACAGCACATAAAGGGACTATGTCTCATAGGAATTCATTAGTAGTCTAAGAAGAACTCTATGAATAAATTATACACAGTGAGAAAATGTGTCAAAAAGGACAGAAGTATTTGCTCAAAAATTCTGATAAAGACTTAAATCATGTGTGTTATGTGTGGATTAACAATACAGGTAGAATTCATTCTTTTAACAAGTGTTTATTGCTAAGCCCCCAGTCTAGAGAGGTGAACAGCACAGTTATGGTCCCTGCCTCGTGGAGTTTACAGCCTTGCAGGAAAGGTGTTAGCAAACAAGTGAAAAGCTACACAAACAAACATGGGCAGCGCTGAGACAGGAGAGTGAGGGGAAGAGCTTCTGAGCGCTTGTACTCTAACAGCAAAGTTTGTTCAATGATCAAATCTCTTTCATGTCACATTCGCCTCTTCAGGGTGCGGCAGTGGGCCTGAGGCATCTTTAGAACAGCAGTCACTGTACCGAAGTGTCAGTGAATAAAGAATTCCAGGTAATAAGTGATCAGATACTTATAATGTCAGATCAGCCTGATCAAATGCCTTGAGCAGAAGTGTCTCGAGAGGCAGTGTGAGGGAGCGGAGAAAGGAAAAGCTGGGGCTCCAGGTATTTGGGGATCTGAATCCCAGCCCCACTGTTCACTGGCTGGGTGTCCTTGGGTGAGGCCCTTGACCTCTCTAGTTCTCATACGCCTCACATGTTAAATGGGAAAACTATACCTACTTCAGAGGGCTCTTGTCAGAGTAAGCTAATAAAATATACAGTATCTGTCTGATGCTGGTCATGCAAAATAGATGTTCAAAGAGGCAGCTGTGGTTCTTACCGAGGACGTTCAGCCCCTCATTCTTACAGGGGATAGCATAGAAGATACCCACGGGCTGCCATGGAGGCAGGCTCTTTCAGGGAAGCCAGGATAGCCAGCCTTGTCCTTCTCCTCCTCCTATTGAAATGGAGGCATCTGATCACCCAAGATGAAAGACCCAGAGCAATTCCACCAACTAACACTTTTCTAACCACTCCCCACCCCCCATATTTTAAAAATAACAGAGAAGTAGAGTTACTTCTACAATGTCCCCCAGGTTACAGATTACATTCCTTTCATCAAGAGAAAAGGATGACTCATTATATTGTGTCATAGGTTGTCTTAGGGCAGGAATGATAATCTGTTTTAGAAATAGTCATTGCACCTACCATCCTCAAATTGAGTCTGTGGTGTTACACACACGAAATGGACTCAATATAGTAAACATGTGCTGACAACCCACATAATCCTCTGTGCTCCTAGCTCAGTTCCAAAATGTACAAGAAAATGTTTCATGTACAGAATCTTCGTGGAACACATATAGGAATTCTCTGGGTTGGTTTGTCCTCTGTCTGTGGCAGTCCTCATTTGCTCAAAATACCTTCCAGCTCCTTCCACAGCTCCTCTTCTGGTGTGTTTACTGAGAGTTTTCCTCCGAGCTTGTTTGCCATCACAGCCCTGGCACTTGAAAGATGTTCTGCATGAGTCTGAACACAGGTGGTCTCAAGCAAATGAATCTTGCCATTTTCTAAAGAGCCAATGTCTAGTCTTTCGTTAGCTAATAATCACTCCCCTCTCACCACCACTGACATGTACCGAGCACTTACTTTGTGCAGGGAACTATTATGAGCCTTTGTATGTAGTATCTCAACTTCTTACAATAACCCTGTGAGGTGACTATATGGACAGAACCCATTTTACAGCTGAGGAGACTGAGGCTTAGATGCACTCTGTGTCACAATTTTACAACTGAAAGTGAGTAGGCAGGGCTGTGTTTTCAGTCAGCCTGACTGGCCTTGTAACCATTACCCATGTCTGCCCTTCATGGAAGCCATCTCCCAGGGATAATGTCCTCAAAACCCAGGGCACTTTCATCCCAAATGGTAAACCAATGGCTGCTACACAATTGTGTGTGTGTGTGTGTGTGTGTGTGTGTGTGTGTGTGGGTGTGTGTGTGTGTGGGTGTGTGTGTGTGTGGGTGTGTGTGTGTGTGGGTGTGTGTGTGTGTGGGTGTGTGTGTGTGTGGGTGTGTGTGTGTGTGGGTGTGTGTGTGTGTGTGTGTGTGTGTGTGTGTGTGTGTGTAAATAAATTATTGACGGAAACTCTAGAGCTCATGGCTCTCTTAAAAGGGTTTAGTCTCAAAGTGTTTCTGCAGGTTTCTTTAGGCAGTAAGCTCCTTGGGGACAGGGGTCGTGTTATTTTACATATCACTATAAATCCAATGATCCATGATCATAAAACAAGCTAGAACATGTCTAGCTCTGCAGAGGAAGGGCCACAGTGTGTGAGGTGCATCAAAGAGGATGGCAGGCCTGTGTGTGAGGCGAGTTTCTGCCAGAGGGCCTGGGAAGGTTCAACCCTGCACCCACAGGAGACATGGAGAGAATGACACCCCAGGCCTGGGGGAGTCAGGATGCTATTAAAAGAGCCAAGTATATCAAGGAAGACTTCATAGAGACGGCAGCAGCAGAACTGTGACCAAATGCAATGAGGAGATGGAGGTGTTCTTTCTAAGCAGAAGAAATGGCCTAAATACAGACCAAAGGTGGTAATCATGGGGCAGGAACAGAGAACAGCATGAAGTTCACTTGCCTGTGAGCAAGTGTATATGGAAGGAAATGGGAAAGGAAGCATGAGTGGTCCTCCCATCTAGCACAAACCCTACACAAAGGACGTTGGAGTTTATTCTGTAGACAGATGTGTCCAGAGAGGGGAACGCATGTGGTACTCAATGGTCTACACACATGGTGCAGTGTGGTACAGGGACAGTGTACCAATCAAGTCCCTTTCAATGTTTGATGAAACCAAGGAGAAAATCTCAGTTGATATGGGTCTATCTGTAACACTTAATCCATGATAATTGTATTAGTCAGGTTCCTGCAGATGTATGACACCATAACTCTATGTATGTAGATGTATGTCACCACACATCTAAGTAGGATAATCCACGGAGGATGTCATAAAGGAACTATCCATTAATTCCAGGAGTAGGGAACCACAGGGCAGGCACGGTGACCCAGGGCTAGTAAAGGCACAGCTGTTACCATTCCTAGGCATGAAGGGACAAGGGGAGGGCCATGTAGAATAAGCCATCTTAAAATGAGCAGTAATCTTCAGTTAGAGAACACTGCCAGGCTGCAGTGATCCTGCAAACCGGGAGCCAGGGGACAAAGTCCTAGAGCCATCACTTCCCTCCCTCCTGTGCTCTGCTGGGCTCCCATAGGCTAAGCCCAACTGGAAACCAGAAAGTAAGGGGCCCACTGAATTGTCCATACAGCTCAGCCTCCTGGGGCAGAGAGCAAGGAGAAGGGAGAAAATGGATTTGCAGGGACAAGTGGAAGATAAATAATCATCTTTGTAAACAGAGAAATCAGGCCTCAGGCTTAGAGCCTCGGGCAATACTATCTAGCTAGAAGATAATACTTTTGTTTTCATTGCATTTAATTTTATAGTTAGCTTCTATTATGATAGATGGTACTGGTTTTCCATTTACTTAGAGATAAAGTTTCCTTTTAGAATATATTTAAGTTCTTAAAAAAGAGTGAGTCCATTTAAAGATAAATAAGAAATAAACAATGGCACAGATGGAAAGAGAAACCAGCAAAGATAACAGAGGTGGGATAACTAATGTTTGGGAAAGCCTCATAGAAAACAGGGAGCTACTGACAGTTTTTAAGCAGGAGAGTGATAGGATCAAATCTCTGCTTTGGGAAGCTTCAGAGAGCTGCAGCACACACAACAGACAGCAGGGAGATGGGAGGCAGGGAGGCCACGAGGGAGTGCCAGGGTCTGGAGAGGGGGCACTGGAGAGGAAAGGTTAGAATCAACATATTTGGTAATTCATTGCATGGAAGGCAAGCAAGATGCAAAGCAAAAGGTAATAGCTGCTACCAAAATTGCCTTTAAAAAACATCTATTACCAGGAATATTAGAAGTGATGTAGGAAAATAATGCGACAGCAGTCAAGGCCTATGAAACAGGTAGAACACTATTTAATTCATCTCCTGTGAGGCCATCTGCAATGAAAGAAAAACAGCATGAATGTTTATTTATCTAATGTGTGCCTACGCCTGATGTTTCTCCAGAACAGCTGGGTTTGTTTTTCAGATTCGCAGCAGAAAAACGGGGAAGGTCAACTAGGCTTGGCATCTAGCACCGGGAGGACAATTTTCATGCCTTGGATCAGCACCATAGAGGAGTTTTTATAGTGTTTTATAGTGCATAGATACTTTGGATGTTTATTTAGAGCTTTGGAATAAGCCAGGAGATCTATTTCCTGAAAAGACTATTTAGTTAGAAAAATAAAGTCAAATAGACATAATCATATAAAGATAATTTGAGACTGGAGGTAGGAATAGTAACAGCTCATCAAGGTTGAAACAAAGCTTTGGCCTGGTAAGGATTTTGAGACTAATTGCATACTGTATCCTGGATTTAAAAAAAGAAAAACCATTACACACACACAATGAATTTCTAGACCACGCTTCACTTGTATGAAAATTACTTTCAATTAAATTCTCAAGTTCTGGTTCCCTGAGAGTTTTAACGATCATGTTTTCAAATGAGCCAGTGATTCACAGGCATTGAGGGAAGGAAGAGACCTATCAGATTATCCAGTCCATCCCAAAAAATATCAGGGAAGTGTTCCCTGCAGTTCGCTTTCAATTGCTTTGTTAAGTTCTGGTTTTAACTAACTCGAGCAATAGGATTGTCCATCAATCTAAGAGGCCCCTGGGAGCCCTTTCTCAGTCTAAGAGTCCTCATTTGAGAAAACATATTCTGATATGAAGACTTGTTAGACCACTTGCCTCTCCCAATGGAGCCTCTCTTCTTTGCATTTATGCCCTTCAGCCCCTCCAGATGCCAGGCAGTGGCAATATCTTTCCTCATCAGTTACTCTGTCTTTTCCCTTTATCAGTTTTTATACTTTTTTTTTTTTTTTTTAATCTGAAGATTTCTGAGCTTTTATCTGCTTCTCTGGTCCCTATCACCATAGTAACTGAAGGCTTTGACAAGGCTGCCATTTTCAACAGAGGCCCTCAAAGGTCAGCCACTTGCCCTTATGGCCTTCTACTCCAGCCCAGAATGATATGTTCTAGGAGCCTGAGCATTTCAGATCCAGGTTAACCCCCAGATAACTCATGAGCATTTCAGACCCAGGTTAACTCTTCAGACCAGATACTCACTTGGTGGCCAGGGCCTACCACGTAACCTGCGCACGACTAATGCTCAATAAAGAATTGTGGTCATTGTGGTGGAGGTCCCGCCTCTCCAGGGTGAAGAGGACAATGAAAAGTTGGTCATGTATTTTTGCACATTCAGAAGTATTAGAAAGAACACAAAATCAGGAATCATCCAGTTCTTTTTTTTTTTT
>NW_007728052.1:212500-214411 GCF_000696425.1 Galeopterus variegatus | reverse complement strand
CCGAACCCTCGGCGGGAGCGCTGCCGCACTTCCCAAGTGGCGCACTATAGCAGTGCGCCACCGGGCCGGCCCAGGAATCATCCAGTTCTACACTTACCCACTCTGAGCCTCTGGATCTCAATTTCCATATTCGCCAAAAGATAGGAGTAGACTGTATGCCAGCTAAGTGCAATTTATGCTCTAAGACACCAGGGCACAATTCCAGTTTGAAGAAGTAATAGCAACGCCCCTTACCTAGGGTTTCCAGATTTAGCAAATAAATACAGGATGCCCAGTTAAATCTGAATTTCAGATGAATGAATAATTTGTTGTATAAGTATATTCCATACAATGTTTGGTACACATACAAAAAAAAAAAAAGATTTGTTATTTATCTGAGATTCAAATTTAGAAAATGCTCTATATTTTACCTGGAAACCCTACACTCACTTCCACCTTCAAATGTTCACTTCCACCTTCAAATTGTATCTTGGCTGGTGGCTGGCATCTCGGTGGCTGAGTTGATGCCTGATCCTAATAACCTCTCACCTCAATGCCAAGGCTTGGCTGAAGCTCTTTTCACAGATATTTCCAAATATGTGCATGCTCACTTGCTTCCTTAACAATCCAAATGTCAATGACCAAATGATTGAAAATATTTTGAAAAATGTAAAGTACTACACATGTGCATTGTTAACATTAATCATAAAACCTGCATCAAAATGCGAGAACAAAGGTGGTAATAAGTCTGCAGTTTCTATACTGCAGTCCTGAGCAACTAAAAGCCAGACTTCCTTTTAGGATTCTAGCACTCTCCACAATGGGTGCCCATGTCTCAGCTGTAACAGTAACAAACTAGTCATTTATATGTTTAAAATTTCCTGTGGGTCAGGCACTGTGTTAGGGACTTTCCATACATTATATCACTTAACTGTCAAACAGTTCTGGAAACTGGAACTACACTACTCTCACGTTACAGATGAAAAGATAGGCCAGGGAAGCAAAGTAACTCATCTGAATTTACACGGCTTATCCATCAGAATGGAAGGGGCACCAAAAGACTTTCACAGACCATGACAAACTGATTTTAAAATTTATATCTGAAAGCAAAGGCACAAATATGTGAAGAAACTCCTGAGAAAGAAGCCAGCCAGGGTACTTGCCCCATCACATAACAAGGCTTACTTGAAAACTATAGTAATTAAGACACTGTGTTATTTGAGAGGTAGACACATAGACAGATGGAACAGAAGACAGAGTCCAAAAACATCCCCATGCCTGTCATGGAAACCCGACTCACCAAAGGGCCACATGCAGAACAGCTGACAGAAGGGACTATTCAGTACAGTTAGACAGTTGATTATCTACATGGAAAGTCTAAATTGACTGTCTACCTCAAACAACACACAAAAATCAAGTCCATAAGGATCAAGATCTTAAATGTGAAGGACAAAATTTAAAACTTTTAGACCAAATAAAAGACAATATTTTCATCACCTCCGCATGAAGCATTTTGTAAGCAAATTCAAAAAAGCACTAAGACTCATCAATTGCGATTACGTTCAAATGAAGCACTCCTGTTCATAAAAAGAAATCACAAAATAAAAGTGAAAACACAAACTAAGGTCGGAAGAAAACGTAATTGTTAAGGGAGAAGCTTCTAGACATGCGTTGTTCAGCACAGTCGCCACGAAGCACCTGTGGTTGTTGAGCAATTGAAATGTGGCTAGCACGAACTGAAATTTGTCAAGAGCGTAAAACACCTGCTGGATTTCACAGACGTTGTTAATGTTTTTACAATAATAATCTTTTAAGTACATTTGGATAATGTACTTAATTACATTTACTTTAGTAAAGTAATGAATTATTAAAAACAATTTAACCAGTTTCTTTTTACTTTTCTAATGTGGCTACTAGAAAATTTTACATTAT
>NW_007728052.1:208393-211754 GCF_000696425.1 Galeopterus variegatus | reverse complement strand
ATGAAGCATCTAAACTAATTATAAACCAAAATTGCAATGAAATATCCTTTACACCATCAGATCAGTAAAACATGAACTCTAACAATATCTAATATTGGCAAAGGTATAGAGTAATGGGAAGACTCGTTTACTGCTGGTGAAAATAAAAATTGGTATGGCCACTTCAGAAAACAAAATTTGGCATTAGGCAGTAAAACTGAACATGTGTATAACCTGTGAACTGGCAAACTCACTTGCAGATATCTACCTGAGAGAACGCTTGCATGTGTGTAACACGAGACACACACGACAATGCTTACAATAGTGTCATTTGTGACACTGAAAACTGAAAATAACCAGTTTCCATCAACTACAGGGTGATTAAACCAGCTGTGATATGTTTACAGGATGAAAAGCTATACAGAATGGAAAAAGAATCAAATGGCACTACACACAACTAAACAATTTTAGAGATACGTAGAGATATGTTTCTCTTAAATCGGAATGGTTACACAAAATTCAGAGGGCCCTCTTGACGTGGGGGTGTGGAGGCAGCGTGACCAGGGAGGGATTCATTGGGACTAGAAGGTATCGGTTCTGTTCCACTTCTTAAACTGG
This sequence comes from Galeopterus variegatus, assembly GCF_000696425.1. Classification (NCBI taxonomy): domain Eukaryota; kingdom Metazoa; phylum Chordata; class Mammalia; order Dermoptera; family Cynocephalidae; genus Galeopterus; species Galeopterus variegatus. The sequence goes on along the minus strand of NW_007728052.1, from coordinate 211,157 downwards.
GTGCTGGGTCCACAGGTGCTTGTTTTCTTCTAACTTAAACTATAAATATACATTGCATATGCTGATTTGAAAGTATGATATTTCACAAATAAAGGATTTCAGAAAGAGAAAAAACAATTCCACGTGTGTATGTATATGTATGTGTTGTATGTATACGTATGTATGTGTCTATGTGAGATATTACATTCAGCCAGTAAAGCTGCCTTCTATTTGCTTTTTAATAATGATATCTTTTAATGAGAATGTTCTGCCCTCTTTTCTCTACAGCTTGGTTCTTCTTTCTGATATTCTGTCATACGTGATCTCCAGGTTTTACAGAGTCACTCCTTGGTATCTAAGGGGGACTGATTTGAGGAACACACCCATACTAAAATCCTCGTATGCTTAAGTCCCTGATACAAAATGATGTAATATTTGCATAGCCAATGCATAGCCTCTTGTACTTTAAACCATCTCTAGATTACTCATAATACCCAATAGAATGTAAATGCTATGTAAATAGTTGTTGTATTGTTTAGAGAATAATAAGAAAAAAAACCTGTACATGGTCAGTACAGATGCAATTTTCATTCCGAATATTTTCCATCAGCAGTCAGTTGAATGCACTGATGCAGAACCCATAGATATGGCGGGCCAACTGTGTGTGTGTTCACATATACACACACAGTATCAATAACATTCTTGGAAAACAATAAAAGAAAGCTGTTTATGTGCCTTGAATCATCTCAGTCATGTTCTCCGAGGACAGCACAGACCTAAGGGAAGCAAGGCCCCTATTCCCCCCATGTGGCCATTGAGTTCAGAAGCCCTGCAGAGGTGGGGCGTGAGGGGCCCAGCATTTCTACTCTCACACGCTTACTCTCCGATATCTTCAATCCAATCCTCTTTGCTTTCCCTATTTGAGCTCTTGTCACGGTTAATGAGCAGTAATTGGAGATGCCCTTGAAAAAGAATTTGCAGCCTCTTGCCAATATTCTTGGAGCTATACAAGAAAATAAAGGCACAGTCTTATCAAGATGTGTTTGGAGTAGCCAAGTTTCCACAGTTAATTCTGTGGTGCTCAAGCCACAGTGAGGCAAGGCCATCAAAAAACAAATTTAGTCAACTGGATATTTGGGCCTATATCCTGATATCCTGGGCCCAAAAACAATTACAAGAGTTTTTTTGTTTGTTTGTTTGTTTGTTTGTTTTTTAAGAAGTCAAGGGGGCTGGCCTGTTAGCTCAGACGGTAGAGCATGGTACCGACAACACCAAGGTCAAGGGTTCAGATCCCCTTACTGGCCAGCTGCCAAAAACAAAAGCAAAACAATAAAGAAAAAGTCAAACCACCCTAACAGATATTTTCCTCCAGACCATTTTCTTTATCCCGTCCCCTTAAAAATGCCTAATTGAATGTCCCAGTGGAAATGTTTAGACTATCAGGTATAGCTCATTTTCCTTAATTAGAACAAAAATATACCTATATTTTTCTTTATACTCCATGTTCACTGCAGCATTATTCATAATAGGCAAGATATGGAAACAATCTATGTGTCCACCAACAGATGAATGGATAAAGAAAATATGGTACAAATACAAAGTGGAGTACTATTCAGCCTTTAAAAAGAAGGAAAACCTGCCATTTGCAACATGACAAACCTGGAGGACATTCCATTAAGTGAAATAAACCAGATACGGATCTTACTTATATGTAGAATCTTTTAAAAAGTAGATCTCATAACAGAGAGTTAGGGGTGGATAAAAAGGGGAGATGTCAGTCAAAGGGTACCAACTTTCAGTTTTAAAATGAATTATTACTGGAGACCTAATGTACACCATGTTAATATAGTTAATAATAAGTTATTTAAGACTATAGTTAATAATAATGAATTGTAGAGTTGAAATTTGCTAAGAGAGTAGATTAAATGTTTGCACCACACACACACACATACACACACACCCCTAGCTATGTGAGGTGGATACGTTAACTAACTTAATTGTGGTGATCATTTCACAAAGTATACATATACTAAAACATCACAATGTACATCCTAAATATATATAACTTTTGTTAATCATCTCAATAAAGCTAGAAAAAAAATCAATCTGTATTAGTTTTTTGGGTTTTCTGTTTTTTGTTTTTTTTAAATTCTAGCACCTGCAGCACTTCTGAGCCATATTCATCTTGAAAACATTATTCACTCTACCTGAGGGCACCTGAGGGCTTCTCTGAGCAAAATTATTCTTAGCAAGAGCAACTTATGGGGTCTGCTAATCTCATCGATCCTAGGCAGCCTCCTCCATAGGCCTCCACAGGACCCTGGGCTCTGTCTTCTCTGGGTGAGCCCCAACTCCAGGACATGGCAAATCAATGCACAAACCTTTATTCTCACCATGGAGCGGAACAATTACTAAAATCTATTTGCCAGTAAATGTGCCCTGTCTTGTAAATCATTGGGTCGTTAACCTTAACAATTACAATGTGCCGTCTCTATCCAATTCAATTAAAGTACAGACCAAGGTAATACTTAAGAATACATTTCAGGCAAAGGAACATACTATTATATCCTCATAAATTAAGCAATGCATTTATTCCCCCACTTGCAAAAAGAACACTGAGTGATAAAAACAGGGCAGAGAAGAAACAAAGACAATGATTCTCAGAATAACTCAAGAAGACTGGAGAGGAGGCAAAAAACAAATCTAAAAGCACAAACAAATCACCCACAGCCACCACTCCCTCTCTCCAGCACTGCTGCAGAATTTCTGCAGGATTTCTGGAGTG
>NW_007728052.1:206322-208033 GCF_000696425.1 Galeopterus variegatus | reverse complement strand
TAGATAGAAATCAAGCAGGAAAACACAACAGGGAACATATCTCAAGACTTCAGGTATCTATCACAAGATTAGATAACACAGATACGTATATTCCTGTTCTTCCCAAGGGGATCAGATTGAAGCTGCTCTTCCTCTTCCTCCCATAATTTCTCCCACCTAGACCACTTTCTAACTAGCTATTAACCAGCACATTTTCATTCATAAGATGTATTAGTTATCTATTGCTGCCATAACTAATTGCCACAAACTTTGTGGCTAAAAATGACACAAATGTAAGAGGGGTCTTCAAAAGGTTTGTAGAAAGATTCATATTATCTTTCAATTCCATTTTCACAAACTTTTTGAAACACCCTCACATTGTCCTACAGTTCTATAGGTCAGAAGTGCAACTTGGGTATCACAGGCTAAAATCAGGGTGTCAGCAGGGCTGTCTATACTCCTTTCTGGAGGCTCTAGGGGAAAATCTATTTCCCTGTTCATTTAGGTTGCTGGACAAATTCATTTCCTTGTAATTTTAGAGCTGGGGTCCCTGTTTCCTAGCTGGCTGTCAGGTGAGGGCTGTGCCCAGCCACTAGAAGCCAGTGCATTTCTGAGCTGGGGGTCCCCTTCTGACTTGTTAAAGCCAGCAACAGCTGGTGGAGTCCCTCTCATGCTTCAGATCTCTCCTGCCTCTCCTTACTTTGTGGCTTCTCTCTAAATTTAGCCAGGAAAAGTTTTCTGCCTTTAAGGATTTACCTGATTAGAGGGGTCCACTCAGATAATCTAGGGTAATCTGGATGATTTCCCTATTTTGAGATCCATAACCTTAATCACATCTGCAAAACATCTTTGCCACGTCAGTAACACAGTCCTTGGTTCCGGGGATTAGGATGTGGATGTCTTTGGGGAGAGGGGGATGGGCATTATTCAGCCTACCACAGAGAGCAGTGCTCATACTAGATGAGCTGCTGCTAAGGACAGAAGATAAAACCTGACCCTCTCCTCTCTTTCCTTCCCTACCTTCTTTCCTACATTTCCATCTCTACTTTGATCGCAAAGTTTGGCCATTCACCATATTCCCATTTTCAAAAAGACAGCCCTGTTGCAAGGCCCTGCCTCTCACAGGCCACAAAGACCAGCCTGTGTGTGCTCCACTTAATCTGGGGAAAACTGTTCTTTTCAGCATCCGCCCAGTGGTTCCCAAGCATTAGTTTATATGAGAATCACCCGGGGGAACACGTTCCAGTTCGGAAACTGGGTTCTGATGTCTTGCTGTTGGAAACTGAGTTCACGTGGTGGTCAACAAACCGGGTGGGGCAGCTGGCTTGCAAATCTCTGCCGGGTGGCTGTCATGCACCCAGCAGGCTGGGAGCAACTCAGGTAGGAATGGTCTGCAAGAGACTTTGGCCTGGCAGGTGACCCTTGGCCCAGAGGCTCTCCAGACCCCTACTTCTCTTTCCTTTATGGCCACAGAGACTTTTTTCTTCATACTGCCCCACCTGTTGTTTCTAGCTCCAACTCCTCCCCGAGGAGGGCCTTAAGCAATGCTCTCACTCAAAATGCCACAATATTATATAGTCATGAAAAGCACTCCCTTTGGGGGGCCGGCCCGGTGGTGCACTGGATAAGTGCGCCGCTTGGGAAGCGTGGCGGTGCTCCCGCCCGAGGGTTCAGATCCCACATACAGACCGGTTCCATACAGACCGGTTCCTGCTCACTGGCTGAGCGAGGC
>NW_007728052.1:204177-205322 GCF_000696425.1 Galeopterus variegatus | reverse complement strand
TGCAATTCCGTTGCCGGTCCCGGTCCGGTACGGGGGCAACACTGAGGGTTGCGATCCGTTGCCGGACACGGAAAAAGACAAAAGACAAAAAAAAAAAAAAAAAGAAAGAAAAGCACTCCCTTTGGGGATATGTGATCTTAGGCAATTTCTTCATCAAGGCCCCAGTTTCTTCATCTATCAGATGGGGTAATAATAGTAATTACTCAGAAAGTGGTTACAAGGATTCCCAGAGATGTGGCCTGCAAAGCCCTGAGTGCAGAGGTTAAGCACTCAGTAAGTTAAGTTCTTATGTGATCACTGATACCATTATTATCCCGTGTTTCCCCAACCTGCTCTGTGACCTGGGCAAGGAGCTTGGCCCCTCTAAACACTGGTTCACCCTGCCTAGTAATAAGAGAAGAGGAAGACCTTTATCCACTTTAGGGGGTAAGGCAGAAATGTCATTAAGGTATTTATTTGCCCTAGGGGTTTGCTTCATTGCCAAAACCTGGGGAAACACAGCAAGCAAGATTACAGAATTTGTGGAAATGATACACGTGTTACGTTTATGGCATTCGTTCCTTTAGAAAAAAGGTCGATACATTTTTTTCTGTAAAGGACAAGATAGTGAGTATTTTTGGCTTTAGGGAACATACAGTATTTGTCACAACCTCTCAACTCTGCCCTTGCAGTGTAAAAGCGGCCATATCCAATACATAATGAATAGGTATAGTTGCATTTCCTTAATACTTTATAAAAGCAGGTGGCAGGCTGGATTTGGCCCATGTGCCAGAGTTTGTTGATTCTTGTTTTAGACCAGTATCTAGAAGGTTCAGCTTTAGTTCTAGTGATAGAATTACTATTCTGCCCCTTATTTTATTGTCTCTTGCCATCCTTACAGTACTTAAAAGCATATTTCAATAAACATTGATATCTATGGGCATGCATGGCAAATTTAAGCTGAAATTCACATGAATGCTTGGGACACATTCTAAAACCCACAAAAGGATCAGATTTTTGTTAATTATGTTTCTTTGGAGGATTTTGAAAGCTATAGAACTGTGTGATTTCAGACAAGTTACTTAACACCTCTGACCTTCAGTTGCCTCCCCAGTTAAATACAAGATATTAGCAATATCTGTTTCATGAAGATTAAAAGAAGTAAG
>NW_007728052.1:201972-204000 GCF_000696425.1 Galeopterus variegatus | reverse complement strand
CAAAAGGATCAGATTTTTGTTAATTATGTTTCTTTGGAGGATTTTGAAAGCTATAGAACTGTGTGATTTCAGACAAGTTACTTAACACCTCTGACCTTCAGTTGCCTCCCCAGTTAAATACAAGATATTAGCAATATCTGTTTCATGAAGATTAAAAGAAGTAAGCATATAAAGTAATACAAAACTCTTAATCTAGTGCCTGGTGCAGGAAAAACACAGGATTATCACCATTATCATGGCCTGTCACCATCTAGAGGTCAGGAGAGTTTCTTACTTATAATAAAAATGTCAGCATCTATAGGAAGATCTCTGAGGAAATGGTGTAGGTTTACTCTGATGGGAGAGAAAGACTTGGGAATTTTAGCATTCTGCAAAATAGTCTCTGAGTTAAAAGTGATTCAGCAAACCCATCCTGTGGCTTACTAATTAGAGGCCAATAGGTTCACCAATCAGGATTAATTTAATTAACATAGTATCTAAAATTTTTAAAATTTAAATGCATTTGAGCCACAGCCTGTCAGGTAACCACAGCTCACTGCTGCCTTAAACGGAGCAACACACAGTTATGTTATCATTCTGGCCCTGAAGGCATTTGAGTGTCTGACCTCTGGCCTAAACTTTCCAAGCTAGGTTTTACTATTACAACCCCAGCTTCTCATGTCATGATCTCATTGCTATCAATAAATCTGGAGGAAGAGTCCTTATCTTTTTTCAAAAACATGTGACCAGTTCCCAGAACAAATGTCACCTGAGGCTGCCAACAGATGCTGTAATGAGACAGGTTAACTGCAAAATGAGATGTTTGCTGCCTTCCTTGCTGGTCTGCCAGACCTCACATGGAAAAGCTGATGGAGACTCTGTTTACACACGCACACAGAGGAAATGTTTCTTTAGGAGTACAGTACTCATTCATTTTGAGAATTACTGCTAACATTCATTACTGAGGACCCAGGAGTCTTTGAGGACATACTCCCAGTAGATGATGGGGAAATCCAGTCCTATGGAGTGAGGCCACTCCACACTGGGGAACGGCTCAGATGGGAGCAGGAAGTTTTCTCTTCCATGTTGAGGGTAAGATTAAGAGGCAAATGACCGAGGTCAGGCTGGCTGAGGTCCTGGATGGATGCCCGACCATGTGATTTTCTGTGCATTTCTCGTGAAACTACACAAAGGCTGGGCAGATGCCACAGGCATTCCAGGCCACCATCACAGCAAGCAGGGGGAGGCCCCAGCTGATACATGCTCAGGATCTCCTTGTAGTTTGACTCGGCCCTGTGTGCTTAACAGGCATTGGGGTCCTGGAAGTCACAGAGCCAGCATTTGATGAATTCAGTCCACCCAAACTGCAGTCAAGAGAATAGTAATATTGGGAATAATATTCTAAATGTGAGCAAGGAGTAAGAAGTGATATATATATTTTTTTATTTTAACAATGTAAGTTGGATCATATCCCTTTCTGCTCCAAAACCTCTAATGTCTCTCTGTTTGCCTGAAGTAAAATCAAATTCCCTGTGAATTCTGCAGTACCCTGCAGGATCTGGCTGGCTTTTCCCTGCCCATATTTCCAGTCTCATCTTTTTTGTTGTTGTTGTTAAGTAACAGCCTTATAGAGACATAATTCACATGCCATATAATTCACCCATTTAAGGTATACAATTCAATTGGTTTTAATCTGGTCACAGAATTATGCGACCACTGCCATAATCAATTCTAATACATTTCCATCACCCTAAAAAGAAACCCTGTACCTAATAGCAATCACTCCTCATTTCTCTCAACCTCACAGCCCTTGCCAACCACTAATCTGCTTTCTGCCTCTGTGGATTTGCCTATTGTGGACATTTCATTTAAATGAAATCATATAAGATGTAATCTTTTGTGGCTGGCTTCTTTCACTTAGCAGAATGTTTTCAAGGTTCAGTCATGTTGTATTATGTATCAATACTTTATTTTATGACTGAATAATATTCCATTGTATGAATACATTACATCTTATTTATCCATTCATCAGTTGATGGACATTTGTGT
>NW_007728052.1:198937-201658 GCF_000696425.1 Galeopterus variegatus | reverse complement strand
TTCCATTGTATGAATACATTACATCTTATTTATCCATTCATCAGTTGATGGACATTTGTGTTGTTTCCACTTTTGGGCTATTACTAATAAGGCTGCTATGAACATTTGTGAATGAGTTTTTGTGTTGACGTATGTTTTCATTTTCCTGTGTATAAACCTAGGAGCAGAATTTCTGGGTTATATGATAGGCTATATTTAACCTTTGGAAGAGCCATCAGACTACTTTCCAAAGTGGTTGTACCATTGTATATTCCCACCAGCTATGTATTTGGGTTCCACTTTTTTCACATCCTCACCTACATGTGTCTTCTTGATCATAGCCATGCTAATGGGTGTGAAATGGTATCTCAATATGGTTTTGATTTGTATTTCAAATAGCTAATAATGTTGAGTGTCTTTTCCTGTGCTTCTTGGCCATTTGTATATCATCTTCTTTGGAGAACATCTACTCAAATGTTTTGCCCATACTTTGAGTTATTTATATCTTTATTTTTATGTTGTAAAAGTTCTTTATATATTCTAGATACAAGTCCTTTATCAGATACAGAATCTGAAAATATGTTTCTCCCTCTGTGGGTTGGTTGTCTTTTCACTTTCTTGATGGCAGAAAGAATATTTGAAGAAATAACAGTTAAAAATTTCCCCAAATTGATGAGAAACATGAATCTATACATACAAGATACTCAATAAACTCCAAGTAGGATAAAGTCAGAGAGATCCACACCACAAAGAAAGAAAGGCCAAGAGCAATTAGACACAAAGAGACACCCAGGCGATATGAAAATGGAGGTGGAGATTAGAGTGACATCACCACAAATGAAACAACACCAAGGAATTCTGGGAAGCCACCAGAAGCTGGAAGAGTCAAGGAACAGATTTTCCCCCAGGGCCTCCAAGGAGCACGCCCTTCTGACACATTGATTTCAGACCTCCAGCCTCCAGAGATGTGAAAGGATAAATTTATGTTGTTTTGAGTCAAAGTTGTGATAATTTGTTTAGGTACCCCTAGGAAATACAGCATCCTTAAGTTTTAACTTTCCCACATTCTTTCCCAAGTAAAGTTAGTTCCTTTGGAGAGAACTCCTGAGCTCTCTTCTTATGACCTGCCTTTCCTCTTGGGCAAGATCTCTGAGTTCTTTCCCCAGAGCTGGGGCAGGGACAGTGGTCTGCTTCTCTCAGAGTGACATTCCTGCTTTATGAACAGGGCGCTGGGCTGGGGTGGTGGCCTCTGGTCTTCTCAGCTTATCTCTCCTAGTGTGAAACATCTGTCCCATGAGGAAGCTGGGTGAAGGTGATCAGGCCCCAACATTCTACACTATGAGTGGGGGCTGGGTAGAGGAAGGGAGCCCCCACATCTCAGTAATACTCACCTGGAACTCAGCCTCTGCAGCACGGAGCTGGGGTGGGGGAAAGGGAGGAGAGAGTGGGTCTTGACTCACGTGCCATAACTCTCACTGTTCTTACCAAGATTTAATAGATTTTTAAAAATAAATACTTCATTTGCTGTGTGTCCTTAGGATAATTATCAGAGAATAGAAATGGTTGGTTTTTGTTTTTTTAAATAATTTTTACCTGTTATGATTGTTTGCCCGGAGAGAGGGTCTATGGAGCTCCTCAGACCTCATTCTGGATGCCATCTCTCCCTCACCACCCTCATCCTGAGTCTCTCTTCCCTTCCTCTCTGCTCTCAGCTGAGGAGCATACATTCCAGGCTTATCACTGTCTCAGGATCTTTGCACTTTCACACAGGATCTATGCACTGCCTCAGGATCTTTGCCTCAGCCTGGAAAGTTCTTCTCCCTTGAAGTAGACACTGTTGGATGTCTACCCAAGTGCTATTTCCACCCTGATCCTTGCAGGCAGAGTCTCTTCCCCTCACGACCCAGAGGAAATCCTGATTAGTCTAGAGCAGGAGTCTGCAAAGTATTAGCCTGAGGGCCAAATTTGGCATATTACATTTTAAAATAATTTTTAAAAAAAGAATAATATTTTATGCATGAAAATTACCTGAACTGCAAATTTTAGTATCTGTAAATAAAGTTTTATTGAAACACAGTTATGCACATTCATTTACTTTTCATCTCTGGCTGCTTTGGCACTACAAAAGCAGAATTGAGTTGGTGGCACACTACAAATCACAGTGGCAGAATTACAACTTGAAAGCCTTTTAAGGCCACATGTATCACCTCTGTGTGAAGACATTTTCAAAGATTAAATATGTATAATCTCATTACAGACCAGCATTAACAGATAAACATTTGTAATCTATTTTGATGATAGGGAAATAAATTTGACCCCAATTAAACAACATGTTATTCCCTCCAAAAAGAACACTAACTTTGATCCTCAATTGAGTAAAATTTTATTCCCCCAGTTAAGCCAGATGTTATCCCACCAAAAAGAAACCCATCGTTCTCATTAGTAGACCTGTGTTTTAAAAATTATATTCAACTATTATTATTCTATTTGGAATTTCATCAATAAAAACTTTGTGGAAGTTTTTCTTCTCTCTAATTATGTAAGTACCTACCTTATACTCTCAATTTTGCCTCATGACCTACAAAGCCTATTTCTCATCTAGCCATTTACAGAAAAAGTTGGGCAATCGTGGTGATTCTATTCCCTTGCTGGTGAGTGGTTTTAAGGGTGGGTGTTTGGTCCAGTTCTGACCAATGAGATGTAGGAGGAAATGTGCCAGGGGCACTTCTGGAAATGCCCTCT
>NW_007728052.1:197454-198315 GCF_000696425.1 Galeopterus variegatus | reverse complement strand
TTGCCGGACATGAAAAAAGACAAAAAGGAAATAAATAAATAAATAAATAAATTATCTGAATCAGAATCTTCTGCTACTTGTTGTCTAAAGCATTCTAACTGATATCACTTTAGAACATCTCATTGCTCTTTCTCATCATACAGAGGTCAGGGCAAATGTCCCCTCCTCAGAGAGGCCTTTCCTGGCCACTCGAAGGAAATAGCCTGTGACACACCTCCTCCCCTCATTAATCAATTTTACTGGCATGTGTCACCATCTGTATTATCTTTCCAGGCAGTCTTCCCTTACTCATGTATAAGCTTCCTGAGATCAAGGGCATTGTCTCATTCACCTGTTACTCTGGAGTCTGACATCAAGTGGGTGCTCAGTAGACATTTGTAGAATGAATAAAATACTAATAACATTTTAACTAATATTTAATAGAATTATTAAATTCTGTTATTAATGTAATTTATTTTATTACTACAAAATTGATTTATTAGTAATTTATTAGTAATGAAATATTAAAATTCTTATGAAGATTGATAAGAGATATTAATATATACTACTAATAAATATTTGTAATGTTTATTATTCAAGCTAACATTTTCAAAAGTGTTTAGTGCATGCCATACTCAGGGGCAGAGCTTATCATACATCCTTCAACTAACCCTTATAATTAATTATAGTTATTATAGTTAGGTAGATATTATTGTCCCCACATTACAAAAGATGCTAAAGTTCATTTGCTTTTCAACAGTCTATACTACCAGTACAAGCTATGGCAATAAAATGTAATAATAACAATAATAATACATTTTTAAAAATCAATAAACTTGAATTGGACTCATTTTTTGCACCAGGGACATTTCTAGTAGGAAA
>NW_007728052.1:187841-196894 GCF_000696425.1 Galeopterus variegatus | reverse complement strand
TAAAAATCAATAAACTTGAATTGGACTCATTTTTTGCACCAGGGACATTTCTAGTAGGAAATTGTACTGAACTAGAGTTTTTGTCCTAGTCCTCGTCCTCACCTCCCTGCAGGAGAAAATTCCAGCCAGAAGAGGAGGAGGGAAGCATGCTGGCCAGGGCGACATTTCAGACCTAATTTCCCAGGGCAAGTCATGACGGTTTTTGCATCTGACTTGAGGCCTGCCCTTTCCTGCTCCAGGAGATCCCCATGGTACAATTACACGCAGTACCTACCTCCTATTAGGGTCCTAGAGTTATGCAAGAGGTTGCAGCAAATCTGTGGTATCTTTTGAGAACTTCTCTAAGAGCTGGTGGATTACCCTCTCCCCCATGCCCTCTTCTGGGATGCTGGTTGACTCTTCCCCACCCCCCACCCCCAAAATTAGAGGTTGGTTTCTGGATGTTTTTGGCTTTAAACTGAATAATTTTCTACAACACTGTCTCCTTGTGTCATATTTCTGCTGGTGACCCAGAAAGGGCATGTATGTAAGAATAAATGAGAATCCTCAATGTCAGTAGCATCTGTAATTCTAATAACTGTTTTCATAGCAACAATCTTCATTTCCTACTCTTTATTTATAATAAATTTGGATGGTGTATTTTGGATGATTTAACCTAAAATATATGCTCTGTGGCATCCCCAAAATTCATTACATGGGTTCCTGAGATGCTTCAAAGGGATGGGGGAAGGGAACTCACACTTTGGTCCATGGCTGTCTGATAGAACTTTCTGTGATAACCAAAATATTCTGTATTTGTGATCAACAACACAGTAGCCACTAGCCATACATAGCTATGAGCCATTGAAAAGCGTCTAGTGTGACTGAGGCAATAAAATTTTAATGTAACTTAATTTCATATGGTTACATTTGTGGCTCGTGCTACCATAGTGGAGAGCGTGGCTCTAAGAAGGTTGATTTATCCAAGGTTGTCAGTGTCACTCCCCTTTCACAGCTGTGCTCCTGGTTGTGGAGCAGCAGCAACACTTACTAATTTCCCTTAGCAGCATCTGGAAACCAGCCAGTAGTTATTAATGATGATGAAAGCAACAATACAATTTACACAAAGCTTTCATGCAACCTTACTTTAATCTTCACAAAAATCCTATGACTTAGGTTCTATCCCAAATTTTGAGCAAATGTTTACACTGGCTTGACCAAAGACAGAAATTTTTGGTTCAAAATCCTGTGTATATTCTGCTATCCCCACTCCTGTCTGTTTTCCAATTTTACAAATATTCTATAAGCAAGATTGTCCTAGGTGAAGATCAGAAGCTGCAGACTAATCAGAAAGCAGGAAATGTGCCCCAGCTGAGCGGCAAGGGCTCAGCTAGTGGGGAAGAGAGACAGGGTGAGAAGGACGGGCTGGTGACATGTACAGATCCTAAAGGACATAATTAGACACAGAATCCACACCACGGACTGTGTGCTGGAATTTAGATTAATCCCATTTGATCCTCACGATAACTCTGTGAGGCCAGTATTATCATCTCCACTTTCTGGATGAGAAAGGGAATTCTCTGTGAGTCTACATAACGTGCTAAGATTTGTTTAAGCCATGCAGGTGACAGGACAAGATTCCAGGTCATGTGCTTCCAGCAGCACTCCAGACAGCCCCTGCCCAAGTGAATGGCCAAAGCCAGATACAACCGGGAACAGAAACAGGAAAGCAGTGCAATTGTGGTCTTGGCCAGGATGACCAGCAAAAGGCTAGTGCAGTCTATAATTCGCCCGGAGTTCTCTCACATGCCTCCACTTGCAAGCTGTGGCCAGGACTCACAGAAGTTAATTCTAATTCATATTTTGGGACAACTGGTCCCAGGACTGTGGCAAGCACAGCAGAGAGACCAGCACAGCTTCCCTATGATTGATGGTTCTGAAACTGCTGTACTTGGTATGACATGGCAGAGAGAGATGAGTCTGGCACTTTCCTCATTAAGACCTGGGATCATGGAGTCCCCAGACCAAGCAGATGACACATCTGGTCCATGCACACCTCCCACCCCAATGGGACTTATCTAAACCAGAGGCTGTCAACCTGTCCTGCCTGAGATTGCTGCTGGGCCAAGGCTTTAGAAAGGATGAAGGGAAAGAAAAATAAAAAATAAAAAAACTAGACAAAGAACGAGTTAAGGAGCCAGATGAGGAAGGGAGAAAGAGGTGGCAACTGCCACCACAGGGGCTCCTGGTGGCCCGGGGGACAATAGCAAAACTGCTACTCACGGCAAGAAGTCACATGCAGCATTGTGCTGAGGCCTCCAGACCTGATTCCTGCAACACTCCTGTGCACACCTCTGGCTCCAGCTGCTCTGATTAGGTTCTTTGCATCCTTTCAGTCTCAGCTTCAGTGCTGCCTCTTCCAGAAACCTTCCCCAATCCTCATTCCTATTTCTATGGGCCTTCTCTTTCCTCCCTCAGCTACTTCTTCCCTACCTACTTTCCTGTCTGTTCCCTCCTGTGGATGAACCAAGTAAGCCTTCCAGTGTCTGTCACATAGTAATAATGCCAGTGATAACAACACTAACAAGAATGAATATTCACAAGTAATTATCATGTGTCAAACATGGTTCTAAGCAGTTTATATATGAATATCAATTTCATTTTTACAAAACCCTATAAGTTAGGTACTATTATTGTCTTCATTTTACAGAGGAGAAAACACAGAAAGGTAAATAAACTTCCTTAAGGCACACAGCTAGTAAGCAGAAGAGTTAAAATTTAAACCCAGGCAGTCTGATTGCAAACTCGCATCATTCATCATGTCACTAAACTGCCCAGTGTGATATAGGTGCTCACATACGTCAACCTATTCATTTCCTTACTGGTTTTATTGAGTAAATCTTCCATCTTAAGCCTGAACCATGTAGAAATGTCTCCTGGACTAGAGAGAGAAATGTCTGTAACTCTGTACACCTGTAGGTAGTTAGTAAATACTCCAATAGTCATTGGAGACAGTAGCAAGTCATCTAATTTGTTATGTGCACAGGCTGTGCTGTCTTAATTGCTCTTTGTAAACATTTTTAATCTTTCCTCGGTGCTTTGCATATTCTCACTTAGTGAACCATACATTTAGATATAGGATTTGAACAACTTCTCGAACGTGTTTGAGGACAACTGTGGTTGGTCAGTGTGGGGTTCTGGGTGAGACACAGGCAGGGACTGTGAGAATGACAGGCACAGGAAGCACACTCACACTAATACAGGGAGTGTGGTAATGCTGAACCCTTTGAACACTGGCCTTGCTGTGTTCTTTGAATGATAGGAAGAGAATATCATAGACAACCTTGATTCTGAAGTAGGAAGGAAACTCACAACTATGTGCCCTGATACACATGTACAGGCAGAATGAGTGTCTTGCACAGGCTGGGCACCCACCCATGGGAGTGGAGGCATGAGAGATGGTAGCCCGAATAATGTCCTCCAAACATGTCCATGTCCTAATCCCTGGAACCTGTGACTACGTTAGGCTACATGGCAAAGGGAATTGTGGTGTAGATGGAATTGAAGGTGTTAATTGGTTGACATTATTATCCTGGATTATCTAGATGGGCCCAGCGTAATCACGAGGGTCTTTAAAAGTGGAAGAGAGGGGCTGGCCCGGTGGCGCACTGCTACAGTGTGCCACTTGGGAAGCGCGGCGGCGCTCCCGCCGAGGGTTTGGATCCCACATACAGACCGGCCGCTCACTGGCTGAGCGAGGTGCGGGAGCAGCACCAAGGGTTGCGATCCCGTTGCCGGTCCCGGTCCGGTACAGGCGCGACACTGAGGGTTGCGATCCGTTGCCGGTCACAAAAAAAGACAAAAAGGAAAGAAAAAAAAAAAAAGTGGAAGAGAAAGGCAGAAGGAGAGTCCATCACAGGAAGATGCACCTACAGAAGAAATGTATAGAGAGACGCTACACACTGCTGGCTTTTCAGATGGATGAAGGGTCTGCAAGCCAGCGAAGGCAGGCAGCCTCTGGAAGCCAGGAAGGCCAAGGAAACAGATTTTACCCTAAAGCCTCCAGGAAGGAACGTAGCCCTGTCAACACCTTGACTTTAGCCCAGTGAGATCCATGGCAGACTCCAAGACTGTAATACAATAAATGTGTGTGGTTTGAGGCAGAAATAGAATAGGGACATGCCCCAGAGAAGCTGTTCATAAATATTCAGACTGGATTGGGCTGTGCCTGTGCACCGGGCAGAACAGGAGAGGCCAAGGACGGGGGCCACTAGCAGTTATCACGGTGGGACAGGGAGGAAGGAGAAGGTCCTCTGGCGGAGATGCCTGTGCACTTTGGCACGTATCTTTGCTTGGTAATAAAGCCCTATCAGGTTTCGTTTCAATGTCTCTCTCTTCCTTTCCTTTTGCTGGTGCCATAAAAAATTATTTTTCATGTACCAAAAAACTGGATGAGCTGCTCAGTAACAGTTTTACACCACTATGTTTGTGGCAATTTGTTCCAGCAGCCAGTTGGAAACTCACATGGGTGACAAGAGAGGCAGGAGCTGAGAGCGGTCCTGCCTGGGGACGTTTGTACCCTCAGTGCCCACTCGTCCTTGTGGGAGTGTGACCAGAGACACCCAGGTGAGTGCTGCTCTTACGCTTCCTTCTTGGCTGCTTGAGGGCCTTTCTCGTGACTTGGCTGCAAAATATAAGGGTAACAGTAATTCTGACACAGGTTGAGCTCTCTTATTGATAGTCAATTTAAGACAAAAACAAAACAAAGCCCCCGCTTCTGATTCAAGTGATGAGAGTCCTTGAGACCTAAAGTGCCCAGAAAAATAGTTTCTCCTACCCTTTCACTTTGCCTAACAGATAGATACAGAAAACCCCAAGGGTGAGCTAATGGTGCATCCCTTTTCTCTCTTCTGTCCTCATTCTGGGGTCAGTGAGACTGGATGTGTGTACACAAAGGCTTATAGACACAAGAGCCTGGAGCTCGGGGAGGACCCTCACCAGCCCGGCCACATGCTCAGAGAACACTTAGGTGATCTTTTTTGATGAGTGCTGTTTAAAGATGAAAGCAGACTTAATGGAGGAGAGAGTTCGCTGCTCTCTGACCTTGGCTGTGTGTTCTTCTCCATCTCTCATCAAGTTTAACACTAAGAGCAAACAATTGCAGACAAGCTGGAACATGAGAATGCAAAGAGCAGATAGCAATGAGGCTGAGCTGAATCCTGGAAAACGCAGCTTCTCTTGTTTTTAACTGCCCAGGGGAAGATGGATGTGTTTGCAGAGAGCTGCAAAGGCATGTGTAAGGACCGAGGTGTGGGGCCAGGCACGTCTGTGTGTGAGCGGTGGGATCCAGGGTGGGTTATGTGACCTTCAGGAAGCTGATCTCCTCGTGCACAGGGGTGGGTAGAGCTGCCTGCAGAGTGGTGGTGAGGTGTTCTGCGAGGGCCGCTTGGTGGCAAACGACAGAGGCCCACCCAAGCTGGCTCAAGTAAAGGGGGAGTGATGTGAAGATACCCTGAGAACCTCACAAAAATCCAAGAGCAGAAGTTCTCATGGGTGCTGGTTTCCAGAATCCAGTCACTCTAGGAACCACTTAGAGTCCGTGGAAACTTTTTTTTTTTAACTTAAACTCCTAATAGACTTTTTTTTTAAACTGAGATTATATTAAATAAAAATTATAAGAGGCCATTGTTTTGGACTAAATTTCTACACTAGGCACTGACAGACTAAACTAAAACTCAAAATGCAGTCCCCCTGCTACGTCCCACATCACCAAACTGCATAAGTGTTATCTGACCTCTCAGAAATCAGGAGAAAGAGGTAACAGCCAACTTCTCAAACAGGCTACTTTTAATCCTCAATAGGTATGATAATGAAGTTCCCTTTGCTTTAATACTTACACACAAAAAATAGCCTGAAGTAACCTGATGTCAAACAATCAATTATGTTTCTACTGTTCTGCCTCCCATCCCCACCTTACAAGGAAAGTAACTTTGAAATGACCAGTCCACTTTTCATTGTTTGTTTCTGCTTTCTTCAGCCCCTTTTCTGTCTATAAAGTCAACTTTATTTGCTCAGCAACTTGGAACACATTCTATTTTATGAAGTAGTGCCCGATTCCAGAGTCAATTGAGATCTTTAAACTAAATTTATTATAATTTTGTCCTTTGGCAGATATAAATGACATACAGTAAAGTACCTAAATCATACGTGTACAGCTCAGTGAGTTTTCACATATGTATGCACCCATGTGACTGCCACCCACATTCAGATAGATTGGGGGTGAGAAAACTCAGGCCTGGAGGCCAAATCCAGCCTGCCACTGTTTGTGCAAACGGTTTTACCAGAACACAACCACACATATTGTGTGTATGGCTTCTTGAATAGTTGTCACAGTGATCTTGTGGCTTCCACGCCTGAAATCTTTACTAGCTGGCCCGTTAGGAAAGTCAGGCAACACCTGGTAGACAGCCTGCCCAGCACTCCCTTCCCAACCAGCTGGCACCCCCTAAACGCTCTTGTGACCTATATTACTGTAAGTTAATTTAGCCTGTTTCGGAACTTCATGTAAATGGAATGCTATAGCCTTTATTCTTTATTCACTCAACATTATGTCAGTGAGACTGAGCCATGTTGTGTGGCACTTTCACTCTTGAGAACCGCTATTAATGTGACTCAGTTACCCTCAGGCACCTTCTGTCTATCCCACACACTGTCTTGCTCCTCTCACTCACTGTCGGATACTCCCTGACGCTGGGCCCTCTCTCTACAGTGGTGGTTCTTGTCTGTCTGTCTGTCTGTCTGTCTGTCTGTCTGTCTGTCTGTCTGTCTGTCTGTCTGTCTGTCTGTCTGTCTGTCTGTCTGTCTGTCTGTCTGTCTGTCTGTCTGTCTGTCTGTCTGTCTGTCTGTCTGTCTGTCTGTCTGTCTGTCTGTCTGTCTGTCTGTCTGTCTGTCTGTCTGTCTGTCTGTCTGTCTGTCTGTCTGTCTGTCTGTCTGTCTGTCTGTCTGTCTGTCTGTCTGTCTGTCTGTCTGTCTGTCTGTCTGTCTGTCTGTCTGTCTGTCTGTCTGTCTGTCTGTCTGTCTGTCTGTCTGTCTGTCTCTCTCATTTATCTATTTCTGAACTGTGAATGCCATTGAAAATCCAATCAGAGCTAGGGGTCCTCTTCTCAGGTAAATAAATAGGTAGTAAAATGATTAACTAAAAATTAATCTTTGTTGCTGTTTTATTTTTTTTCTCTGCATCAGGGAGAGAAGTATCAGAAACCCACCTTGGGTCCGTGAAGACCCAACAGGAGAGAGAAGACCCTGTTATACTTTGAGCTTCACCTGAGAGGGTAGGGGAAGCACATGTATCCTCGTGATGGGGACAGAGGGGATAGGATAGAATATTTTGTGTTTTGAGGGCCTGATCTTGGGGAATGTGTCCCCTGGAAAAGGGGACCAGGCTCTGGGGCTGCGTTACCCCAGACACCAGAATAGGCACTGCCACAGCTCTCTGGTGGCCGCGCAGCCTTGAGATTGTGATCCTGATTCTAAGAGCCTGCTCTGGTTCTCCCTCTAGGAACCACACAGGCGTCATTATGTCAGGACAATGACATCATCTGCTGCTGACTGTGGGGACCAGGCTTTAACCACGACTCCAGGTGGTCTGGGGAGTATCAGCAGCGGTGGACTGACCAGTTTCCAGAGTTTCCTTGGCTTGGGTGTGGGACCCAGACTGTGGAACCTCAGGGTTTTTGGATTACTCAGGAAGTGAGGGAGACTTAAGAGGGTGATAGTGAAACTTTGGCCAAAAAAGGAGCAAGTGATCAATAAATAAGAGATGAGATCTTCCTCGCACCTTAAATTTGTGAAGCACTTCATACCANACTTAATAAATAAATACTTAATAAATACTTAAATATAGACATTGCACAGCAATCTGAATGGAAATATTGTCTGAATGATTATAAAAGTTGTTCTTTTCATCTCATAAATTTATGTAATTAAACTAATGTCACCGTTTGCTTTTGCATGGTGGCAACATGACAGAAATGCAGACTTTTTACTCCGCTGCTGGCTAATTAGGATGACGTATGATTTTATTTCTTATTTTCAAATGTTCTTTTGAATTTTGTGCTGAACCCCTTCCTTTCCTCTTTCAAAACTTGATGTCTAAGTAGTTATAAATNGATCAATAAATAAGAGATGAGATCTTCCTCGCACCTTAAATTTGTGAAGCACTTCATACCATTTATACACAAAACCCCAAAATTTCACACAAAATTTAAATGGGTTCATGGGCCCCAGGCTAAAAATCTCAGTTCAATATTCCATCCTTTCTGCTTCGTTGCCACTGAAAATTACCAGAGCCTTTCTGTGCTTAGATTAAATTCCCAAGAGAATGTTACTGGTCAAGCTAATATTTTTAATTAGGTCACACAAGTCCCAGTCTCTGGGCAATCCATGAGTTAGCTGTCCTTAGGTCAGACTCTCAGTCCTGATTTGATCATCCATGGCGGGTTGGGGGAGAGGGTGAAGCAGGCTCATGTGACATGAAACAGGCCCCCTGGGCGCTAGGGCTGGGTGGTTTCCCTTAGGAGGGGGTGTGAGCAGGTCAGGCACTGCGACTCTCCAGGGAGGCTGGGAGGCGATTGATGGAAACTACTTAGTAAATGCAATGGTGGAAACAAGTAACAGCTACAATGATAATGATAATGATAATGATAATGATGAAGAATGATCATTACCCATGTTGGGACTCAACCCCTGGAGAATCACTTCTGCAGGACGTTTCTCCTGCTCCTTCTCTCAGTGATGCAATTGCACTGGTCAGTGTTGACAGCAGGCATTGAGTGTACACAGGCTGACAGGCTTCTGGAACATGGGCATTTGATGAAGACAACCATTTAAAGAAAGTAGAGGAGGGAAATTAAAAGTACCCCTTGAGTCATTAAAATACAGGTAGGCTTGAGGGTTTTTGAAAGACAAATCTCTCTAATAAATACTTAAATATAGACTTACTAAATAAATACTTACTTAATAAATAAATACTTAATAAATACTTAAATATAGACATTGCACAGCAATCTGAATGG